>NW_027468718.1:46307153-46409653 GCF_046254945.1 Alosa pseudoharengus | reverse complement strand
GGTGTGACAGAACAGTGTGTGTGTGTTTGTGTGTGTGGGTGAGTGAGAGAGAGACTGTGTGTTCATTACTTGTGTAACCACATACCAGCACACATGCACACCCTTTGTCTCTAGGCCAATAATGTAGGGGGACATTCTGTGTGCTTATGTATCTTTGCATTGTGCCTTTTGTTTGATTTTGTGTGTAGGGATGAACATGCATGGAGGTGTGTATTTGTACGAGGGGAGTGTCTGGTGATGTGTCTTCTGTGTATGTGTGTGTGTGTGTGTGTTTGTGTGTGTGTGTGTGTGTGTGCGTGTGTGTGTGTGTGTGTGTGTGCGTGTGTGTGTGTGTGTGTGTGTGTGTGTGTGTGTGTGTGTGTGTGTGTGTGTTTGTGTGTATGTGTGTGTGTGTGTGTGTTTGTGTGTGTGTGTGTGTGTGTGCGTGTGTGTGTGTGTGTGTGTGTGTGTGTGTGTGTGTGTGTGTGTGTGTGTGTGTGTGTGTTTGTGTACACTGCAAAAAATGAAATCTAACCAAGTGTTATTAATGTTATAATAAGGTCAAAAAATCTATTTGGTATTGTTTTTAGTATGAAAAGACTTACCTAGCGCTCTCTCAAAAGATCATTTTGACTTGTTTTAAGGAGTCTTATCAAGACAAATTTACTTAACGCACTGGCAGACAAATTTGCTTGTTTTTAGAACAAATTTGCTTAACGCACTGGCAGAAAAATTTGCTTGTTTTTAGGATGAAATGTCTTAAAATAAGTCAAACTTTTCTTAAATTAAGTCAAATGATTTCACAAGAAAGCGCTAGGTAAGTCTCTTTATACCAGTGTTTCTCAAACTTTTTTTCTGGGGACCCACTTTTTAAAAATGACAGACTATCGCGACCCAACTCGTGACTGTGGTAGTTAACAAACTAGATCCTTATAGAAAGCTGTTAGCTTTCCTAAGCTATATATGGTATAAGGAACCAATGAGCTAGGCAACAAATTCCCATTATGTTATTGTGTAGCCTAGTACCTGGGAGTGAGACAGCTATAAGTTAGTGTCTTGAGAGTGAGACAGTTGTCTGCGTGACTTTCTGAGTCACTCCTTAGAGCAGTGGTTCTCAAAACGTTTTCTTTCATTCCCCACTTTGATCAAGGGGGCGTTCTCGAGCCCCACCTGTCCCTCATCGCTCTAAGAAAGTGGTAGGTCAAGCTTAAAATTGTCAAATTTATTGAAATAATGACAAGTTCTAAATATATCCTCTTCAACAGAGTTAAAATCAGCTGGTGCTGCAGATATAATAATAAATAAATAAATACATAATAACACACATATTTCTGTTTTCCAGCAACATATTAGGAAGCATAGGCCATTTTACAGCATTGTACAATATATTCAATGAAATACCAACATGCTGCATTAAATGGATTCATAATCCAGTCATACTGAGCAGTGCTGGTTGGGAAATATTTTTGAAATAAACTTTGCAGGGAGGTGATGTAGGCCTACTGTTTAACACATGGGATCACAAGAGTGGCTCCCGAATCAGACGTTTCAGCGATTTCGCTCAGAAATCTCAAAGGCATAATACTGTCGCGATCGAGGCGCCTGTCCCATACCTCAAGTTTTTTTGGTGAATGCAGTAATCTTATTTGCTAGGTGAGGTAGGTGCTTGTCTTTGCCTTGTAACTGGACATTTAACTCATGTATCGCTAAGATATATATCAAATATATCGCTAAGATAGGCCAGCTTCGTCAAGAAATGTTCATTAGTGAACGTGCTTGCAGATTCAAACATGCGCTCTTCCTCCAAGAAGAGGCGACTCGGAGCTCAAACACGCGCGACAGCACTTTACCTCGGGAAAGCCACCTTACCTCGCTGTGAAACAGTACAGCCTTTTGGTCAGCTACCATCTCTTCGCAAAGTGTGGAGAATAGACGCGCTTTTAAGGGCCGGGTTTTGATGAAATTCACCACTCTCACAACAACGTTCAAAATCTCATGTAGGTCGGGACTAACTAAGCTGCCTTGACACGAGCGCTTCCCTATGAATAACACAGTGTGTCCATTGCGCATCGGGTGCTACCTGGGCCTAGGCTACAAATAAAAAATAAAATAAAATAAAACTTGCATGTCTCCGCGACCCAGTAGTGGGTCGCGACCCACAGTTTGAGAAACGCTGCTTTATACTGAAAACAATACAAACTAGTTTTTTTATCTTGATTTAAGATTAATAATCTTGGTTAGATTTTATTAGATAAGCAGTTTTTGCAGTGTATGTAACTGCTGATTGTGTGTAATGGTCTCATTTTCATGCTTATTATGTGCTAATGTGTGTATGCCTCCGCCCTGTGGCTAAAAATGGCAACTTCAGCCCTCACAGTGGGTCCTGCTCCACTTCAATTTTTTTTGTTTTTCATTTCATCTTTGAAAAATTAGATACTGATGTGTGTGTGTGTGTGTGTGTGTGTGTGTTTTTGTCTGTGTATCTTTGTGTGTGTGTGTGTGTATATATATATGTGTGTGTGTCTGTGTGTGTGTGTGTGTGTGTGTGTGTGTGTGTGTGTGTGTGTGCATTTGTTTGTCTGTGTACAGTAAATTTGTGTGTCTGTGTGTGTGTGTGTGTGCATTTGTTTGTCTGTGTACAGTAAATGTGTGTGTGTGTGTGTGCATTTGTTTGTCTGTGTACAGTAAATGTGTGTGTGTGTGTGTGTGTGTGTGTGTGTGTGTGTGTGTCTCCTCACTGCTGTGCTGTCCCTGCAGGTGAGCCGTGCGGAGGGTTTGCTGCTGCAGGTGCGGAGGTCAGAGGGGGCGGCTGAGAGGAAGGTCCTACTGGAGGATCTCCACTCTGTGCTGCCACACACACTGCCCCATACCCTCCCTACTGCCAAGCTCACCTCTCAGGCACTGGACCTGTGTCAGGTACACACACACACACACACACACACACACACACACACACACACACACACACACACACACACACTGCCCCATACCCTCCCTACTGCCAAGCTCACCTCTCAGGCACTGGACCTGTGTCAGGTACACACACACACACACACACACACACACACACACACACACACACACACACACACACTGTCCCATACCCTCCCTACTGCCAAGCTCACCTCTCAGGCACTGGACCTGTGTCAGGTACACACACACACACACACACACACACACACACACACACACACACACACACACACACACACACACACACACACTGCCCCATACCCTCCCTACTGCCAAGCTCATCTCTCAGGCACTGGACCTGTGTCAGGTACACACACACACACACACACACACACACACACACTGCCCCATACCCTCCCTACTGCCAAGCTCACCTCTCAGGCACTGGACCTGTGTCAGGTACACACACACACACACACACACACACACACACTGCCCCATACCCTCCCTACTGCCAAGCTCACCTCTCAGGCACTGGACCTGTGTCAGGTACACACACACACACACACACACACTGCCTCATACCCTCCCTACTGCCAAGCTCACCTCTCAGGCACTGGACCTGTGTCAGGTACACACACACACACACACACACACGCACACTGCCCCATACCCTCCCTACTGCCAAGCTCACCTCTCAGGCACTGGACCTGTGTCAGGTACACACACACACACACACACACACGCACACTGCCCCATACCCTCCCTACTGCCAAGCTCACCTCTCAGGCACTGGACCTGTGTCAGGTACACACACACACACACACACACACACACACACACACTGCCCCATACCCTCCCTACTGCCAAGCTCACCTCTCAGGCACTGGACCTGTGTCAGGTACACACACACACACACACACACACACTGCCCCATACCCTCCCTACTGCCAAGCTCACCTCTCAGGCACTGGACCTGTGTCAGGTACACACACACACACACACACACACACACACACACACACACTGCCCCATACCCTCCCTACTGCCAAGCTCACCTCTCAGGCACTGGACCTGTGTCAGGTACACACACACACACACACACACACACACACACACACACACACACACACACTGCCCCATACCCTCCCTACTGCCAAGCTCATCTCTCAGGCACTGGACCTGTGTCAGGTACACACACACACACACACACACACACACACACACTGCCCCATACCCTCCCTACTGCCAAGCTCACCTCTCAGGCACTGGACCTGTGTCAGGTACACACACACACACACACACACACACTGCCCCATACCCTCCCTACTGCCAAGCTCACCTCTCAGGCACTGGACCTGTGTCAGGTACACACACACACACACACACACACACTTCCTGATACCCACTGTGTGCAGGTGCTGAAGGACATGCTGTCTGTGAATGAGGCGGTGATGAGGAGCTCCAGTCCCTGCAGTGTGGGGAAGTACAGAGCCCTGGGCTGCAGCATCCAGAGCCTCCCCCCTCAGAGCCCCGACTACCAGACCGCCACTCAACTGCTGCAGCACCACGACAAGCAGGGGTGTGTGTGTGTGTGTGTGTGCGTGTGTGTGTGCGTGTGTGTGTTTGTGTGCGTACGTTCGTGCGTGTGTGTGCGTGTGTGCGTCTCTGACTCCCTGTGTTTCTCTTGCAGGGAGATTAAGATTCACCATGTGTTCCATGTGCAGCGTGGGGCGGAGCTTCAGATGTTCAGGGAGGAGCTTGGGAACATTAAGCCCCTCCTCCACTCCACCAGTCCTGCCAGCTTTGTTGGAATCCTCTCTCGGTTAGAAAACTCTGGAACACACAAACACACACAGAGACACAGGGACACACACACACACACAGATATATACTACTTATTATACGGCTCTTCACAATGCAAGTAGAATGCTCCATTGACTTGAATGGGATTTCCGAAAGTTCTAGCGGTCATTATTTCTTGGGAAAGGACCTCTGAAAACAAGAATGACCGCTGTCAATGGCAACGGAGTTTGCGCTTGGAACTTCATTCAAAAGTGAAAGCAGACGGTTGATCAGCTGTGTTCTAAAGAATGTTTGATTCAAGTTCAGCGTGTGTTGCGAACTATTTGTTTCTCAGCAAAAGCCACGACGAAACGGTAACAAATAAGTGTAAAGAGACATATGGTGGAGTTTATTTTTTCGTTTTGGCAAGTAGCCGTATAATAAGCGGGATAATGTATAGAACGCCGGTCATTATGGGAAAATAAGTCCCTCCGCTGGCGCGTCGGGGTCCGGTTCGCCCTGTCGGGACTTATTTTCCCCATAATGACCGGCGTTCTATACATTATCCCTTACATACTTACCTGATAAACACTACCAGAGCAGTTATATAAATATAACCATAAATACCCTTTTTCTATGGAGACTATGCAAAGGTTATTAGTATAACTTAATAATAACTTACTTACTTACTTACTTACTGCCCTTTATGCCTCTTGGCATATAGGGCAGCAACAAAAGTTTTCGGTAACACTTTATAATAACTACACACAATTCATCATTTATTAAGCCTTTGTTACTTATTAGTTAATGGTTTGTTCATCATTAGTAATTTATTATTTGTCATCACTAAGCATTTGTTCACACAGTTATAAATAGTTTGTTCATAGTAAATAAGCCTATATCATAAATATGTTTATACATTATTGTTAATACTTAATAAATGATGCAATCATATGTTTTTGATTAAGTAATATTTCCATTATTTAACAGTTGTTACATACACATGCACTAATGATTAGTTAAGGTGAGGATACATATTTTATAAACCACTTCTTAATACTATAATTAATAATTAACTCAGGAGTTACAAATGGTTAGTTAATGATATTTTGTGAGCTCATCTAAAGTGAGGACATTTTATGCCTTGCAACACATTTACAAATGAGTTATAAAGTTTACACTTGCATTTATTCATTTAGCCAACACTTTCACCCAAAGCGACTTACACATGTCAATGAAATTAAAGGGCAAGGCCACATTGGTGAACGCCGGGGTTTGAACCCCCAACTTTATGGGTTACTGCATGTTAACCTGGCTCCCTATCCACTACACTACCTCTGCCCAGTGGTATTACAACAGTCAATTCAAAAATATAATATAGATATGCGTGTTTACTATGAACAAACCATTTTTAACTGTGTAAACATGATTTACAGATGAGAATCAATGTAGGAATAATGCTTTACAAATGAAGAATACAGCATTTAAAAATAGTTTACAGATGTTTAATAACAGTGTGTAGTAGAAGAAAACAGAAACTCTTGCATAGTTGTAGGGGTTTCTATCTGGGCCAAGGTAGTGTAGTGGATAAGGAGCTGGACTAGCATGCATTAGCCTGAAAAGTTGGGGGTTCGATTCCTGGCTTTCACTGTTATGTCAATGGCCTTCAATTTAATTGACATGTGTACGTCGCTTGTCTGCTAAATGAATGAATGTGAATGTAATCTTTACAACTCATTTGAAAATGTGTTGCAAGGCATAGAAAGTCCACACTTTAGATAAGCTCACAAAATATAATTAACTAACCACTTGTAACTCCTGAGTTAATCATGAATTATAGTATTAGGAAGTGGTTTATAAAATATGTATCCTCACCCTAACTAATCATTAGTGCATGTGTATATTGCATAATTTATTAAGTATTAAGAATAATTCATAAACATATTTTAGATATAGGCTTATTTACTATGAACAAACCATTTATAACTGTGTGTACAAATACTTTATTTATTAGAATTAACATAGGAACAATGCTTTACAAATGATGAACAAAGCATTTTGTAATAGTTTACAACTGGTTTATAATAAGAAAATGATTTCATTATAAGTGGTTGTTTCATTACTTATTAAGTATAAAACATGTACTTACAAACATATTTTTTGGATAGGCTTATTTACTATGAACAAACCATTTATAATTGTGTGAACAAATGCTTTACTGATGATAAATTATGTATGAACAAGAAATTACTAATGATGAACAAACCATTAACTAATAAGTAACAAAGGCTTTATAAATGATGAATTGTGTGTAGTTATTATAAAGTGTTACCAAGTTTTCCACTCTAGTCTATCCTGGGCGAGTCGTTGAATGGTGCCCCATGAGTGGTTTAGGCTCTGCATCTCCTTCTCCACAGTTCTTCTCCATGTGTTCTTCAGTCTTCCTCTCTTTCTTTTCCCCTCTGGCGTCCAATGTAGAGCTATTCTTGTAATGTCAGTAGGATCTTTTCTCAAAACATGTCCTATCCATCTCCACCTTCTTTTCATGAGGATGGTCTCGATGCATTCTTGTTGACATTTCTGATACAGTTCAAGTTTTCCTGTCTCGTACATTGAACGCACATTCCAACGCACATTCCAAAATCCTATCCTTGTCTTGTGCTTGGCATGAAGAACTTCCACCTTCCTGTCAGTGGCTTCCTTATGGTTTTGACCATTGGCATTCATCCTGGTATCAGATGATACACTTGGAAACCCGTCCTGCCTTGTTGTTTTGCTTACTTTTGTTGCTGTTTCCGTAACAATTCTTTTTTACAGGACAGAGTAGTTAGCCCTGAGCCCAACCCCCAAACTTGGAGGGCCAGATGCAGCCTTTTGTCTGACCTCTCACCTGTAACCTGTCCGTCATGGTTAGACCTGCCAGGGACCTAAGGTCCCCGCCGTTATAGCCCACAGGGTCCTTGAGGTACTCAAGCCTCCCCACCACGACAAGGTAGCAGCACAGGGGGAAGAACTTAATAATAAGCATTCCTTTATATATATGACTATGTCCTTTTATCCCGAGACACATGAAATACTCTTTTCTGATTGGATGGTGGGGTTGGTTATTAATTCTGTATCGGGGAACCTGAAATACAACTGTTAAAAAAGTTTGATCGCCATTACATAGCAATGGTCTTTTAAATGGTACAGCAACTATAACAAACATAGTAAATGACGGTTGAAACAGGAAGCAGGCTTCGCAACAATAGAATCAACTGTAAACTAAGCTAACCAGCCACCGTTATCACTGCCAGGATCAAAAAAAATAGTTCAACAAACCAAACAAGTAGGCTTAATTTTACACTGAACCCATTTTTCCTTTAAAAGGCATAACTATTGCCTATACATAGGAGGATAAGCGGAATAGTGGCCTTTGAGGTGCCCCGATATACGGAATTAATAGACTTGGTGGAGGAAACACCACTCAGCTGCGCGACGTGGAGTTCTCTATCGTATCGAGACTATCTCTCCACCCATTACATATTCCATATGTATGGGGAATTGATCTACCGGATCGTGTAACGTGGATACTTCTTTAAGACACACCGGTGGCACCGGCCACGCCCTCGATTAGTGTTGTTTAAAACACCTGTGCTGGCGTGAGGTTAGTGCTTTTTTGATCTCCACACGGACGTGCGTGACTCGAAGACAAGGTAAGAATAATTAATAACCCAATTAATGTTAATGGTACAACAGCCGCTTGCCTGCCGCTGAAGCCGCAGATGAGTAGTGGGAGAACTGTCGCAAGGCTTTCTCTCTGGTGGTTGTATCCATTCATTCTACTTACTGTTGCGACTTTATTTCCAATCAGGTAGCCAGTCCGAACGACGGATTGCATACAAGGCAGGCATCAGCTTGTTTGTTCTCCTCCGTCTGAACTAGGCTACTATCGGGTAAGTTTCTCTGTACGGCGTATTACACACGTTGTGTGGTTATTGCGGCCGAGGAGACTTGGTGCGAGGCCCAGGCAATTGCCTGCTTGTCCTCCACCTGTCACAGACCGTGAGATGGTGCATATGAGCTGCGAACGCGCAGACTCCATAGGTGCTTAAGCTCACAAAAACTTTGTGGTAAGCAAACCCTTGTGGCCAGACGTGGCGTAAAAAAAAAAAAAAAAAACACCACGCAAGGTCTCATTTTGTATTAAAGGGTAAAACTGGGATAAAAAAAAAGAAAATATTGTTTACGACAATCAAACAGGTAAGTGTATTCTAAACAGTGCACTGAAAGGATCTGGCTATGGCCAATCCTCCCACTCACGCTTGTGTGGCATGTGCAGTTACATTGCCCATGGAAGATGGACATGACAAATGTATTAGGTGCTTGGGTTTCCGACATGCTGAGGCCGCAAGGAATAACCCAGCGACATGCATGGATTGTTTTATAATGCCCTTCCGCACAAGGGAGGCCTGTTTCCATTTTTTTATGGGTAAACGACCCCACTCTCCGCCTGGTGATGGTGATGCTCCCAAGCGGCAGAGGAGTGACTCCTCTGACCGGAGCAATGCGCTCTCCTCCCAGGGTACACCCACGGCGGAGGAGCCTCTCCTTGAAACACATATGGGTGAGGACTCTGTTGACGTGCTCTCTCTGTCTCCTTCTGATGGACAGAGTATGATGGCAGCAGGTCAGGGAAGCCCATCTGCCGAAATCGGGCCAGAGCCGCCAGAGCTACCAGCAGTTTCCCAGCTCAGAGAGGTTCTGGGCCGGGCAGCAATGGCCTTAGAGCTCACGTTGCCTGAGGACACGTACCCCCCTCCATCTCGGTTTGAGGAGGAGGATGCATCTCGGCCAGTGCTGGGCGCATTGGTTGCGATCGTCCTCCGCCACTTGATCAGTCACTGACTGCTTTCTTATCATCAGCGCAGTCGGCATTGGGCCGGACAAGCTGCCCGAGTAGGAATTGCAGGACAATGGACAGCTTGCTGCTTAGGGTGCACAGTGCAATGGCGGTTCAAACGAAACTGGCCAACACTGCAGCTATTTGTCACTGTACCTCCGTTATTTATCTCGTGGCACTGAGGAGTCAATGGAGGAGGTTCGGCTCGTCTTTTCCCTCGCAACAGCAATGAAAGAACAGGCTGTGGCAGCAGGGGGAGCTATGGCTGCATTTTGGGTGGCAAGGCGTCATCTGTGGCTATCACAGTCCCGACTTCAGCTGACAGACCGTAGTTCTCTTGTCGGGTTGCCGGTTGAACCCTCTGCCATGTTCGGCTCTGGTGCATTGACGATGCTACAGGAGGCCCAAGCAGCGAGGCGCTATGCCCATGAGTTATCATGCTCACCAGCCTTTCGTCAGAGGGGTCGATACTCCCGAGCCCAGATGCCCCAGGCCCCACCATCTCAACCTGGCTGGGGCCCAGGAGACCTTAGGCATAGGCTGGAATACCATCGCGGGCAAACCACTCAGCGCCAGGGTAGACGGAGAGGGGCTGGCCGTCGCCAAGGGCATCAATGGCCGCCACCTCAGTCCTGACGGTGCGCAGTGCCTCAGCTGCCCAGGCCTTCAGTCGGGCCGAGCCAAAGCTTGGGCAGCACTAGGGGCAAGCCCATGGGTCCTTTTTACCATGACTGAAGGGTATCGACTTCAATTTTTGCACCCACCTCTACTCTCTTCACCCGGCCCTCAGCGACCAGTGCGAGACGGGGGGGACAGGCAGATACTGGAGGAAGAAGTGGCCACACTCCTCTTCAAAGGTGCCATCAGGGAGGTGGGGAAGACCGACCAGCAGGTGGGGTTCTTCTCACACAACTTTCTCATCCCAAAAAAGGATGGCGGTCTTCGTCCAGTGCTGGATCTGAGAGGCCTAAACAAATATCTGCGCCCCCTCCGATGCAGGATGCTGACAATTCCAAGAGTGCGTCAGGCCATAAACCAAGACGATTGGTTCGCTACAATCGACCTCCAGGACGCCTATTTTCAAATTCCCATTTGGAGGGGGCACTGGCGCTTCCTCCGGTTCCGACTCGGGTGCAGGACTTACGAGTTCATGGTCCTGCCTTTTGGAATTGCACTGGCACCCCGCACTTTCACGAGGTGCATGGACGCCGTCCTTGGTCCCCTCCGCCGGCAAGGCATCCGGATTTTGAATTATCTGGACGACTGGCTGCTATGTGCACAGTCACAGCAGCAGTGCCGCGAACACATATCCAGGCTGATACAACATATTCTAAGCCTAGGGCTTCGTCTGAAGGTAAGAAAGAGCAAACTGGAGCCATCACAGGTCATCAAGTTCCAAGGTACGACTCTGGACTCCAGGGCTGCTCAGATCTCCCTGACTCCGGTGCGGAAGGAGACCATCAGGTCCTGTCTCTCTCTCTTTCGCCCTCACAGGAAGGTGAGCTGGAGACTATGTCTCCGCCTGTTGGGTCTGATGGCGGCTACTGTTCATGTGGTTCCTCTCAGCTTGCTGCATATGCGGCCAGTACAGCGTTGCTTTCTGAGTCTGGGTCTGAACCCCCAGTCCCCCTCGTCAGCCAGAGTTCGGGTGACGTGGCGTCTCTCCACTGCTCTCCAATGGTGGAGGTACCCAGGGAACTTGGAGAGAGGCAGCAGGCTGGGCCCAGTGACGCATCGCCAACTACTGGCAACGGATGCCTCACAAGAAGGTTGGGGGGCGGTGCATGCGGGATTCGGGGTCAGAGGTGTTTGGACCGGCAAACAGTTGAGCCAACACATCAATGCACTGGAACTGACAGCAATTCACCTTGCACTCCAAAGTTTCCTCCCACGCTTGAGGGGCCACCATGTGTTAGTCAAAACCGACAGTACAGCGGCAGCTGCTTATGTCAACAGGCAGGGGGGGCTTGGCTCTCCCATCCTAGGACGCCTGGCCCACGAGTTGTGGAGTTGGGCTTACCCACGGTTTCTGTCCCTTAGGGCCACGTACTTACCAGGCTCCCTGAACACTGCGGCAGACTTGTTGTCCAGGGGAGGGCCTCAGCCAGGGGAGTGGAGACTCCATCCAGAGGTGGTTGCGCAGATATGGCGACGCTTTGGGGTCGCCATAGCAGATCTGTTTGCCTCGAGGGAGACGACTCATTGTGCCATGTTCTTCTCCCTGAGGAGGGACGACCCACCCCTGGGTCTGCTCTATGCATTTCCCCCCTTCGGCCTTCTTCATCCTCTTTTATGGAGGATCAGGACCGGGAGTGCGGACGTCATCCTGATAGCCCCGAACTGGCCTCACATGCTGTGGTTCTCAGAGATTGTTCTGCTTCTGAATGGCACCCCTTGGGAGCTCCCCATTCGGAGGGATCTGTTGACACAGGCACAGGGGTCCCTGTTTCACCCATTCCCACGGGGCCTGAGGTTGTGGGCGTGGCCCCTGAAAGGGCAGAGTTTCAGGCCCTAGGCCTCTCAGATCCAGTAATCCAAACATTGGAGTCGGCAAGGGCACAATCGACCCGGGCAGCCTACGCCTTTCGCTGGGGCAGATTCACATCTTGGTGCGAAACCCATCAGGTGGACCCCCTTGAATCCACTTCACAGCATATTCTTGTGCTACATAGTGCCCCAGTGGGATCTGGATAGGGTGCTGAAAGCACTCCGATGGCCCCCTTTTGAACCGGTCGATTCTGTAGAACTCAAGTGGCTATCGCTTAAGATCACTCTGCTTCTGGCAGTTTGCTCCGCAAAGAGGGTCGGTGAGCTACATGCTCTATCTGTCCACCAGGACTGCTGTAGGTTTGCGCCAGGTGGTACTGGTGTCACTCTTCGGCCAAAGCCTGCCTTCCTCCCAAAGGTTTGTAGTGACATGAGCCTAAACCAAGTTATCAACCTACGTTCATTGCCTCCCACTCAAGCAGATGGCGACAGTGGGCTTCAGGCCTCGGTTCTATGTCCTGTCAGGGCACGATCAGCCTACTTGAAGCGCACAGAGGCAGTGCGCAAGACAGATCAGCTGTTTGTATGTTTTAAGCCGGAACGCTTGGGGGATCCAGCCTCCAAATCAACACTCTCCCGGTGGGTGGTGGAAGCCATACAACGGGCCTATGCTGAGACGGAAGGGCCGGCTCTACCAGAGATCCGTGCTCACTCAACTAGGGGTACGGCAGCCTCATGGGCGTTATGGCGAGGTGCCTCCTTGCAGGACTATGCCTTCTATGGCCCTAGGGGCTGTCTATTTTTGTTACCTCAACCTCTTTTTCGGTTAATGGTGTAACTTTTGTTCTCTGAGTGAAGACACTATCTCTCCACCTCTACGCCGCTCGGAGGCGTGTGTCGATCAATATTTAAGCACTAACCTCACGCCAGCACAGGTGTTTTAAACAACACTAATCGAGGGCGTGGCCGGTGCCACCGGTGTGTCTTAAAGAAGTATCCACGTTACACGATCTGGTAGATCAATTCCCCATACATATGGAATATGTAATGGGTGGAGAGATAGTCTCTTCACTTAGAGAACAAAGGTTACACCCGTAACCGAACGTTCTTTGCCTCCGTCACATCCATTAATTCCGTATAGTGGGACACCTTGTTATCCCTCACATAACTAATGTAACTAGTGTTCCTAATGTAATTGTTGTCCATGCTGTAATAACAGTAGCTATATAGATATGACTATGCACTCATAACTAGTGTTACTAGTGTTCCTAATAAGACTGTTGTCCATGCTAGTGTTACTAGTGTTACTAGTGTGAGTGTTGTCCATGCTAGTGTTTCTAGTGTGAGTGTTGTCCATGCTAGTGTTACTAGTGTTAGTGATGTGAGTGTCGTCCATGCTAGTGTTACTAGTGTTACTGATGTGAGTGTCGTCCATGCTAGTGTTACTAGTGTTCCTAATGTGGGTGTTGTCCATGCTAGTGTTACTAGTGTGAGTGTTGTCCATGCTAGTGTTACTAGTGTTCCTAAAGTGAGTGTTGGCCATGCCAGTGTTACTAGTGTTACTGATGTGAGTGTTGTCCATGCTAGTGTTACTAGTGTTCCTAATAAGACTGTTGTCCATGCTAGTGTTACTAGTGTGAGTGTTGTCCATGCTAGTGTTACTAGTGTGAGTGTTGTCCATGCTAGTGTTACTAGTGTTCCTAATAAGACTGTTGTCCATGCTAGTGTTACTAGTGTTACTAGTGTGAGTGTTGTCCATGCTAGTGTTACTAGTGTGAGTGTTGTCCATGCTAGTGTTACTGATGTGAGTGTTGTCCATGCTAGTGTAACTAGTGTTCCTAATGTGAGTGTTGTCCATGCTAGAGTTACTAGTGTGAGTGTTGTCCATGCTAGTGTTACTAGTGTTACTAATGTGAGTGTTGTCTATGCTAGTGTTACTAGTGTTCCTGATGTGAGTGTTGTCCATACTAGTGTTTCTAATGTGAGTGTTGTCTATGCTAGTGTTACTAGTGTTCCTGATGTGGGTGTTGTCCATGCTAGTGTTACTAGTGTTCCTGATGTGAGTGTTGTCTAGGGTTGGGCACCGAAACACGGTTCTAATATGGCACCGGTGCCGACACAAACGGTAGTAACTGCATCGAATAACAACGTGGATTTCGGTGCCTCATTTCGGTGCTTAAATAGCGTTTTTTTTTTTTTTTTAATATGAGGCATCACTGCATGTCATGCGCCATCTCTAACGTCTAATACATCCAGTGTTTAATATGATAAACACTGGATGTATAAACCAGAGGGGTGCACCACGTGAGTGGACAGTGTTTGACAGCTTGCGTGAGCCCAAGTAGCTTACTTTAAAGCGATATCGCGAGCTCCTGTCAAAATCTAGCAGTGGGCCTAACTACACACAAGCAAAAGGCTATGAAACAACATCAACAGTAGGCTAGCCTAGCCTATATACAATATCCTTGCTAATGCGCTAACTGACATTTATTTGAAATGTTATTAGCAAAGTTGTAAGGTGAAAACTTTATTTCACGGTGTGTTAAACAACATAATGGCATGATATTAATCTTTCATGTGCATGAGGTCCATATAGCATCACAATGAATATGAAGATCATGTTAAAAGTTAGCTGGCAAAAACAAATATGTAGTTTACATACCTGATGTCACTGAGCTGTCAAAGAGGCTACGAAACCATCTCCGTACGTTATCGCTAATTAAACTCAGCTGACTGGTGTTAGCGCATAGCCATAGTTGCTGTTAAAATGCCTTCTGCTGGGGATCTTAACACTTCAACACCGACATGTAGCCTAACATGTTCAAAACTACTGCGTGTTATGGGTTAAGACATACAATTTCTTGAAGCATTTGGCAACACACTGAATTAACTGGAAAGTAGAGTCCCTGTTAGATTAGCTTGCTTGCAAATGCCGTTGTCCATGACCTGGCAGTTTTATGGCAAGCGGTTTTAACATACCTTATGGCAAATCGCCTACACTGGGTAAACTTGAAAGCAGAGCTTACCATTGTGTGTGCATGTATGGCAAGCTGTTTTAACATGTAAATGTATTATTCATAGGAGCAATGAGATATTGATTATCTTTGTCTCATCAATAAAAAAAGCAATTCATGCTTTAGACCATTTTAATTTAAAATATTTTAAAAACAAAGTACCGGTTCAGGCACCGTTTCGGCACCGACACCGTTTTAAAAGTATCGTTTTAGCACCGGTATCGGATAAAACCCAAACGATACCCAACCCTAGTGTTGTCCATACTAGGGTTTCTAATGTGAGTGTTGTCCATGCTGTATCTGCCCTGTCTCTGCAGGGGTCTCCTGCTGCCCCGTGTTGGAGTGGAGCATCATGGAGTCCAGCGCACAGATGTGGGGCACCTGGGAGGAGGCATCTACTTCAGCGACTCCTTCAGGTCAGTTGCCCTCGGCATTGGGGCATTAAATACGCAAGTTACGTTTTCTTCTTTCCTGCTCTTCATCTGCCAATAAGCCCCAGTGTGTAGTACTCCGTATGTATCTCACACTAACCGTTCCTTCTCTCCTCTCCTCCTTGTGGATCAGCACCAGTGTGTAGTACTCCGTATGTATCTCACACTAACCGTTCCTTCTCTCCTCTCCTCCTTGTGGATCAGCACCAGTGTGTAGTACTCCGTATGTATCTCACACTAACCGTTCCTTCTCTCCTCTCCTCCTTGTGGATCAGCACCAGTGTGTAGTACTCCGTATGTATCTCACACTAACCGTTCCTTCTCTCCTCTCTCCTCCTTGTGGATCAGCACCAGTGTGTAGTACTCCGTATGTATCTCACACTAACTGTTCCTTCTCTCCTCTCTCCTCCTTGTGGATCAGCACCAGTGTGTAGTACTCCGTATGTATCTCACACTAACCGTTCCTTCTCTCCTCTCTCCTCCTTGTGGATCAGCACCAGTGTGTAGTACTCCGTATGTATCTCACACTAACCGTTCCTTCTCTCCTCTCTCCTCCTTGTGGATCAGCACCAGTGTGTAGTACTCCGTATGTATCTCACACTAACCGTTCCTTCTCTCCTCTCTCCTCCTTGTGGATCAGCACCAGTGTGTAGTACTCCGTATGTATCTCACACTAACCGTTCCTTCTCTCCTCTCTCCTCCTTGTGGATCAGCACCAGTGTGTAGTACTCCGTATGTATCTCACACTAACCTTCTCTCCTCTCTCCCCCTTGTGGATCAGCACCAGTGTGTAGTACTCCGTATGTAAACATGTAGACCCTCTCAGCCTTACGGTTCCTTCTCTCTTCTTGTGGATCAGCACCAGTGTGAAGTACTCCAGGCCCGGTGTGACGGACGGCTCACGCCTGCTGCTGGTGTGTGAGGTGGCGCTGGGATACTGTAGAGAGTTCCGGAAGAAGGACACCACCCTGACCAGCGCTCCTGAGGGCTACGACAGCGTCCATGGGGTCCGCAGCACCCCCAGACAACACTCTGAGTTTGAGGTACTCATGCTTATGGGGGAGAATAACACATTGTAGAATGTTTAATGTCTTTCCACAGAAATGCTTGTATATGTAATACAGAAATGTAAATATTTCCTTGACATAGTTTGTATCAGTACCCTCACTTTTTATTTAGTTTAGTTTACAAATATTTAGTTTCTTTCTATAAATGTATCTTCATAAATACTTACAAGTAAACTTACATACAGTAATACGTTTTTGAATATATGAATATATCATAATGTGGTTGTCATGGTATCATATCTGTCACTCCCAGGCCGTTGATGGCTCCTGTGTTTTTCCTGCAGGACGATGAGTACGTGGTGTTCAGCCCTGACCAGGTCCGGCTGAAGTATGTGGTCCAGTACACACTGCCAGACGACCAGCTCAAGGACTTCCAGCCGTCTGTTGACACGTCTGTGGAAAACATCCCTCCAGCAGGAACTTCTGACACATGTGAGTCTCCACTGATGGCCTTTCTTTCCCCCTCATCCAACATATGAGACCGTATGGTTTGCATGCTGTAGAAAATTAATTAGACCCTACATCATACTAAGTGATGTCATTTCCTATGTACCTAGTATTTAGTTTTTATTTGGATAAGGTTATATAGGTTTGATGCAGCAACATTTTATTACATACAGTATTAATATGTTATTGTTTAGAGAAGAGGCACACAATAGTGCAATTCCATGATGATGATATTTTATAGCATTGTAGTTAATTGTATATGTATTATATAGTTAAGACAAGTGTGTGGTTATGACAATATAATAATAGTTTAGTAACATACCTTAGAAAAAGTGTTCCGTCATGAAATATAACAACGTATTAAGTACTTAAGGCACTCTACATGTGTATTTTTAGTGGGCAGTGAGGACAGTGGGGTGTTTGAGGACGTTAAGAACCCGCTGGACAGCGTGACTGCTGGTCTCCTGGACAGCGCTGGACAGACACTCCCCCTGCAGGCCGTCCATGTGAAGTGCAAGCTGGTGGATCTGCTGTCTCAGGTATAGGGCTCACAGGCCACACAGACTCAAACACTCAACCACTTCTACTAAAACAAGAAGTGTACCCATGACCTAGATATGGGGGTTCAAGTCAAAGACAAAGTTCATTGGCTTTGTTTGGTCTCCTAAATGTACTTAATGTGTGGCAAAAAGTAGGGAGTGCCCACACATTTTCCTCAGACTACTGTCTACTTTATGATATTGTTTTTACCATGCCTTCCAGGTTTCTCATGTATTTTAACTTTTTTCCCACTGTTTTCCCATTTTAGTATTTTCCCGTAAAATATCTGTATTTTAATACTCTCATAACATTAGCCCTGCTATTGGACTGCTCAGTGAAACAGATGTTTTCAAAGCATCGGTTTGCTTGCTTGAAGGCAACCTTAGAGTGATGTTAGACTATTTAAAGGAACATGCCACCCAATGTCAGTAGTAATATATGTTCTTACCTTAAAGGGAAACTTGGCAGGATTTCCCCCTCTGCTGGAGTAATTGTGCATTATGCTATTTCAAACTGTGGGAAAAGGTAATGATAAAGCACATGGATTTGTTTACAAGCTAGCGAACGGTTAGCACATGTTTGGCAGAACTATGTGAATGTTACAAGGTAAGAAACACGATTTAAAACGAGTTTCTTGTTTCTCACTTCTCTTTCCGGGACGGTAGTCTCAATGTTGCAAGGTTGGTTTTCCGCCTGGGGACGCTAGGCGTAGCGGGGAAAGTTACCATTTTCACCGGAACAGGTCATTTAACCATCCAAATGATTTCTAAACGGGTTTATTACGTTGAAATAGTTGCCAAGTTCCCCTTTAACTTTCACGAGGTTGAGTCATACCTCTCCCGTGTCGGTACGTGCACTCAAATGCTCTGGTGCGCGGCGCGAATGTGTTAGCATGTTGCTATGCTAGTGGGCTCAGACGTAGCCATAGAGGGAGGAAGATAGCAGTAATCAAAAACATCCACGTTTTCCCTACTTAAATACAGTTGCACGAGTAGTTGATAAAAATGTGTAAGGTCACACAACATGAAACGTGGCGATTTTCCAAGCGAATAAACAGGAGAACTACAATGTGTGGCGCAATAGCACTTGGGAGTACTTCAACCTAGCGTAGTAATATTAATTAACACCTAATTGTAGATCCTATCCACCACAGAGTTCATGCTGGATCAACCCCTCAGCCTCCCCCTCCCCCTCCAAGGCACACACACAGTCATCCGTAAATAGAGACAACCTGCCCTGCTGGCTGGCGTTAGTTTGAGCTGACTTAGCAAAGTAGCAGGTAGTGGTAAAGTAGATTGTGAACAATCATGGTTATAACATGCATTGTGAAGGGTTGTGATAACAAGCAGAAGTATTATAATGATTTCAATTAGGTGTTAATTAATATTACTACGCTAGGTCAAAGTACTCTCAAGTGCTATTGCGCCACACATTGTAGTTCTCCTGTTTATTTGCTTGGAAAATCGCCACGTTTCATGTTGTGTGACCTTACCATAAGCGGAGGGAGCAGGGGGGCAGGGGGGGCGGTCGCTCCGGGCCCACGACCGCAAAGGGGGCCCACTTTTGGCCAAATCTATCTTGATTAATTGTTATATTTACCGATGCTTATTTGTACTGATTGCTGGGGGAAAATAATAATGAAAAATGTTAGGCCTACTAAAGATGCCACTGGTCCGTAGAGTGCGCTCACAATGGGAGTTCGTCTGTCATGCTGCAAATTAAATAGCCCGCACTCTCCCTCTCGCTACACTGTTGCGTTTTAAAAGCGAAACTGATGCCACAACCGGTCTGGGTTTGCCGAAGTAGCCTATGCTACAGGCTGCATTTATTAGCCTACAGAAAATCAGCGACATAGCATGTAGGTCTAGTCTACACTGTGCCTACACTGTGCACTTGCCGCGACAACAGCAGTCACTATCAGGCGCGCCAGCAGGAATTAATGGTAAGCGCACCATCTACCCCTCAGCGCGCGCAACAAAACATTGAAAGGCTTAATAATATTTGTCAGTTTCCCGGTTTCGTTCGTGCATTGGTCACCTAAAAAGTACCCTACTGTAGTACAAAATCCATATGCAATATACAACAACAACGCCTAATAACGACCTATTCATTTGGACAACTTTATACGGCCCTATAAAGGGTAAAGTTACCTTTAGTTTTGTTCTAGTTTACTGTTGTGTATGGCTTTAAACAGCGTTCGTGCTTTAACATCAGTAAACATTATTCAGTATAACCCAGATGTAATGCTAACGTTTTGACAAGCATTTTGCCTACCTTGTTCATCTGAAAAAACTCCTCTAGTTTTGCTGCCTCCATCCTTGCTACCTCCACCCTTTCATTGTTTCCAAAAAACTTTTTATATCCATGATAGCCTTGAAGTCTTGAGTTAGTGAATTAGCTTAACATTGTGTGTTGATAACAGGCAACCATAGTAAAAGAAAGCAAGTAGCCTAGCCCAACGTCTGTAATTGCTGCGTGCGTTTGTTAGGCTATTATTCCCTCTCCTGCTCACATTAAAGTTGATTTTGACAACGTGTTTACAAATTTAAATAGCCTATTGTCGAGCAGTTAATGGGATACTGCACAGTTGTGAAGCAGTTGGGAAGTTATGGTGGGCTAACTTTGTGTGAACACACACAGGGAACATTCTCTCTCGTTGACTTGCCTGATGGTACGCACAGTGCGTACGGCCGTAGGCCTACACCTGCAGGTGCGCCTTCACTACAGTTCGCATCGTCGCAGGCCTAAGCTGCCCCGATGCACAGACTAAACGGTAGGCTAGGTCATCAGGACATAAACCAAATGCCTCAGCCTCTAATAAGCACAATATGAAGTGGACTAAATAAAAACATGAATTTGGATTAAACACTGACAGTATAGGGGCCCACTAAAGATTGTCGCACCCCCTATAGTGAACCATTAGCTCCGCCCCTGGACCTTACACATTTTTATCAACTACTCGTGCAACTGTATTTAAGTAGGGAAAACGTCGATGTTTTTGATTACTGCTATCTTCCTCCCTCGTCTGAGCCCGCTAGCATAGCAACATGCTAACACATTTGCGCCGCGCACCAGAGCGTTTGAATGGACGTACCGACACGGGAGAGGTATGACTCAACTCGTGAAAGTTAAGGTAAGAACATATATTTCTACTGACTTTGGGTGGCGTGTTCCTTTAAGATAATGGCGTGGTTGTTGTGAGAGCACGATTTGACGCCAATCTGTAAGCAACGCCATGTTAGACATAGCTACACACCTCATTTAGTTGGTGCAGCAGTTTTGAAGCCTGAATTCTTGCTGTCAGCAAAGGGATGGCAACAGAAAGGCGAATGTTGAAATGTTCCCGTATTTTGCGAGAGAATCTCGGAAAATCTTCCTTGTCTTCAGTGCTCAATGTTGACAGTTATGTGCTTTACACACATAGTACATTTTGCTGTTTAGTTTCCTTAATGTGCAGTAAATTTCATTTACTCACTCATTTTTACTTGTAACCTTCGGTTATTTTCATCCACATATTATACTTAAGCAAACATTATCAGGTTGTCAGCGCGATGCATCTTTTTCCATCTCTGGCCCTCAGACATCATGACAGCAAACACTGAGATCACTTTTTAATTCTCTACTGACTGCTATTATCCTACTTCACTGCTTCTGATTGTCTCCCATCTCCCGTCTCCAGGTCATCATCTTCCAGACGTACTCCAACCCGAACCCCACCCCCATCGAGGCCAAGTATGTTTTCCCCCTGGAAGAGTCTGCTGCTGTGTGTGGCTTTGAGGCCTTCATCAATGGGAAGCACGTGATCGGACAGGTAGAATCTCCCTGCACTCTATCTACCCCCTGCCATAGGGCACCGACCCCATTCACCCATCTCCAGTCCTCTGGCTGTTCTGATGTATCTTCATGATAATCTGGTGGTGTGTCCAGTCCTCAAGTGTAGTTGTGTTCTGCTGTGTGTTCCTCAGGTGAAGGAGAAGGAGCAGGCTCGTAAGGAGTACAAGCAGGCCATAGAGATGGGCCACGGGGCTTACCTCATGGACCAGGAGGCTCCTGTACGTCAACACACACTTTACAAAACTACTCTTCACACAGATATAGCACAGATGTACAGTATTCAAGGAGAAATAATTCAAAATAGTTCAAGGAGTGAAATAGTTCAACTCTGATTAAAAGTCCCTATGAGAGAATGAATACCCCCAATAGTTCATTAACTGCTTGAGAGACCTCACATTCATTTCCTTTCAATAAAACCAGCGGGTATGTTGTCTCCATGTGGATTTTAGACCTGTTACATCTTTAAAATATGACTGTTTCTACATTACATACAGTACATTTTAATCAGTACAAAAATCCCATTCAATCCCAAAAATTCCCGTAGAGATTTTGTCTTACGAACCAGGAAGCATTAAAATGCTAACGCTAAAAACTACAAGCTTCCGGGTTGCTTCCCCACTCTATGGAGTGAGGAGATCACTGGATATCTGTTAGTATAGTATTTGATGATGTCATAACTGTGCACCCCATCAGGATGTGTTCACCATCAGTGTGGGGAATCTTCCACCTGGTGCCACCGTCCTCATCAAGGTCACCTTCATCTCTGAGCTGCTGGTGAAGGCTGACTCCATCTTCTTCCAGTTGCCTGGCAGCGTGGCACCATGGCAACAAAGTGCTGCGCTCAATGAGAGGACACAGGTAGAAGGAGTCTAAATTGATTGGCAGTTGTCTATTCAGTGATGAACTTTTATTCATTTTTGTTAAATTACTCTGTGTGTGTTTGACAGGGTACTGTGGAGAAGGTGTGTGTGAGTGAACTCAGTGGGTAAGGGTCTTCACCTAGTTCAGATGTGCTCTACATCATCAATGGCAGATTGACACAGTGATGATAATATATGTGATTATATGTTACTGATTGATTATATATGATGATGTATCACTGATTTGAAGTACACCTCTTTCTTATTGGCTCTTCACAGGGTCTTCTCTCTCAGTCTGTCCATTGAGATGCCTTATGAGATCATCAATCTGCACTGTGATACACACCGTATTCAGACCAAGGTATGTACCAGTATGCCCTCCTGAACTGTCTTATGTGTTGCTTGAGGAAATGCTCAGTTTATTGTTTGAAATAGGAGCGGTGGTAACATAGTGGTAACATAGTGGTTAAGGAGCTGGGCTAGCATGTAGTAGCTTAAAAAGTTGTGGGTTCAAATCCCGGTTTCCACCGTTGTGCCCTTGAGCAAGTCACTAACCCTAAGTTGCTCCAGGCACATTGGCCCTTGTAATATAATTGACATGTCTAAGCCGCTTTAGATAAAGGTTTCTGCTATATGAATAAAAATAAAAAGTCTTGTTTGAAACTGTCGAACTGCTGAGTACAACACAAAAGTTGACCACTAAGTTGCTTTGGATAAAACACGTTTGCTAAATGAAGAAAACATTTTTAAAATATAGTCCTGTTTGAAACTGGCGAATGTGTCGGCAGACTTTTGTCTTGTTTTGACTAATGAATCTGTTGTTTTGATTAATGAATCTGTTGTGACTGATGACGCTTTTGTTTTGACTAATGAAGCTTTTGGTTTGACTAGTTAAATTGTAAGGGAATACTTTTCTGGTTTCCTCCAAATAATCAAAGAAAGAAGCAGAAGAACTAAGGTTGTCCTGTTTGAAAATATTAAGCCTTTATTAAACACAAGCCATTACATGGCTACACATTTCAGCTAAGAGTTTCATCAAGGCATGATACTGTATATTTTACTGTAGTTTACTACAATATATGTTGCTAATTTAAGTGATATAGTTTTAACTGTTGAAGGTGTTGTGTTGACTAGCAGATTATTGAGTGAGAATTGACCTGTTGAGTGAGAGTTGACCCGTTGAGTGAGAGTTGACCCGTATTCTCCCGTTCTGATTGTTGAGTGAGAGTTGACCCGTTGAGTGAGAGTTGACCCGTTGAGTGAGAGTTGACCCGTATTCTCCCGTTCTGATTGTTGAGTGAGAGTTGACCCGTTGAGTGAGAGTTGACCCGTTGAGTGAGAGTTGACCCGTATTCTCCCGTTCTGATTGTTGAGTGAGAGTTGACCCGTTGAGTGAGAGTTGACCCGTATTCTCCCGTTCTGATTGTTGAGTGAGAGTTGACCCGTTGAGTGAGAGTTGACCCGTTGAGTGAGAGTTGACCCGTGTTCTCCCGTTCTTCAGAGGACGGACTGTAAGGCGGTGGTTAGCACGTTGCCCGGGGAGACGCTTGGTTCTGACGGGTTCCACCTCTACATCACTCTGTCTGAGATGCACATGCCCCGCATGTGGGTGGAGAACCACCCTGATAAAGACAGCCAGGTCAGATCTCACACACACACACACACACACACACACACACACACACACACACACACACACGTACAGGTCACACACACACACATAAACCATACACAAACCACACACACACACACACACAATAACACACACACACACACACACACACACACACACACACACACACACACACACACACACACACACACGTACAGGTCACACACACACACACACACACACACACACACACACACACGTACAGGTCACACACACACACACACACACCACACACACACACACACACACACGTACAGGTCACACACACACACACACACACACACCACAGGACAGATCACACACACACACACACACACACACACACACACACACACACACGACAGGACAGGTCACACACACACACACACACACACACACACACACCACACACACCACACACACACACACACACACATGTACAGGTCACACACACACACACACACACACACACACACACACACACACCACACACACACACACACACACACACACACACATGTACAGGTCACACACACACACACACACACACACACACACACACACACACACACACACACACGTACAGGTCACACACACTCACACACACACACACACACACACACACACACACACACAAAATATCACACACAGACAGACCGCGATATATGCATGCACTCACACTACAACATACGTTTACACAAATGCACACGCCTACATAAGACGCAAGCATGAATGTGGGAGAAGTACCATTGTAGTATTTACATTCTCCCTCTCCCACACAAACAAGGCCTCATACAGCAGACCTCACCCATCCAGGCCGCTTTTCTCTCCCCAGGCCTGTATGCTGGTGTTCTACCCTGATTTTGGGGCCCCCCATGGGGCCGGAGAGGAGCCCAGCCCGGGTGCTGCTGGTGCTGCTGGTGCTGCTGGTCCTGGTGGCCGTGGGGTGCAGGAGGTACTGCTCCTGCTGGACTGCTCTGAGTCCATGCGGGGGGAGGCCCTGCTGAACGCACGGCACATCGCCCTGCACCTCCTGAGCAAACTGGACAAGAAACTCAAGATCAACATTGTGCTGTTTGGGACAGGTGGGCACTGGTAGTGTTTGGGACAGGTGGGCACTGGTAGTGTTGGGACAGGTGGGCACTGGTAGTGTTGGGACAGGTGGGCACTGGTAGTGTTGGGACAGGTGGGCACTGGTAGTGTTTGGGACAGGTGGGCACTGGTAGTGTTTAAGGAGCCACAGCTATGTAGAAATTAAGAGACTTTACGTGACTTTTTTTAAGATGTTGACAATTATCTTAGACTGTTTTGGCTATTCAGGGTGTCTATGAGCCACAAGGGGTCTCCACTGCTATTTCTGTAGTTCTGTACCCATTCAGAATACATTCCAGATGATGCATTACACCATATTTAATATGTTGGTTTGTATGAATCATAATTGCAGTTGAGCATGCGCTCTGACTGCCATACCAACGAGCCTGGCTATGCGGCGTCGTGCCCGTGGCTTACAGTGGCTCATGTACTTTTTTCATTTTTTTACAGATCATAAGGATGCCTTCATGTTCTCCAAAGTTCTAGGGGATGCATATGAACCAGCCAAGAAGTTCATCCAGGTGAGTACTGACATGGTGAATAGTGAATTAGTTCAGCTATACAGAATATGTGTAAGCGTATGCATCATAACATCTTAGGGTCCACCATAGCTACCATACTGATACTTAACAATAATAAACAAAGAAATACCTTTGTGAGTGTAATGAACAAATAGACACTTTTATGAGCACTTTATTTTGCTTAAAAAGTGGACCTATTCCTATGTTGTTTCAGTGAATCAGTACGTTTGTTTTCTGGTGTTCTCATCATTAGACCTCCCCACCAGTTGGGGGCAGCACTGAGCTGTGGCGGCCCCTACGCAGCCTGAGTCTGCTGCCTCCATCCCGGGGCAGCAGGAGCCTGGTGCTGCTGTCTGACGGCCACGTGCAAAATCCCACCCTCACCCTGCAGCTGGTCCGCAACAACGCTGCACATACGCGTCTCTTCACCTGCGGCCTCAGGTGAGGTCTCTAGTACCTGACCCGAAGGGGTGTGTGTGTATGTGTGTGTGTGTGTGTGTGTGTCTGTGCTCATATTTGGAAGTTTGGGTCACATACTGTATATAGGCTGGTCACTAGGGGACTCTGGATTGTTGGATTTACAAAGGTGAAACCGGCTAAATACTGTTCAATTTCATCCATTATTGGAAGTCGCCACATTTGGAGAAGGTGTTGTGTATATCCTTAATATGTGCTGTGCTGCTGCTTTGTAATTGTCAACAGTATCACATGACTGAACCTTGTCTGTCTGAGCAATTATTGCGCCTGTGACATTTGTGTCCTTATGTAATATTTACGACAGAGTATTAGGGCCACACATAAAGAAAATAAATATTAAAAAAAATAAGATTAAACTCGTCATGTCGACTTTAAAGGAGAATTCCGGTGTGATATTGACCTAAAGTGTGTTGAAACATGATACTGAGTGTGAACGTATGTCTCATAGCTCATCTCGGCTTGTCCCCTGCACTCCGAAATCTGGCGCTAGTTAGCCGATGGTACCAGGTTTTCAAAGGGGGTGCCTCGGGCATCGGCCTAGCCATGCAAATAAATCACTGTTTTACACCATTTACGAGGCTCAAAGTAGCTACACACTTCATTGGTAGACTTCCGAGGTACATTTGTTTAAATCTGCTTTCACTTTGACATTAAAAATTGAATTGAATTTCCCCTTGGGGATCAATAAAGTATCTATCTATCTAAAACGTTTTTTTTTTAATAAATTATTGTGAAAAGGGACAAATTAAATTGATCAAGATTTCATTTATAAAAGTAGTAAATGGGGAAATATCCAAGGGGGTGAATACTTTTTATAGGCACTGTATATCTGCCAAGGTAATGGATGGATGGTGAAGAGGAACATGTGAGTCGTCTGTTACCTATTTTTGGTATTTGTGAGGGTTCAATAGTCATTTTGAATGTAAAATGTCCCTCCGTTGATATTGTCAACTCCGTCAGATGGACTTTACATTGTATTTTTAAAAAAAAATAGCTGATCTGTTCCCTCAAGGATAATTGTCCATTAAACTAATACATTTCCAAAGTTCATGTGTAATTTTTATGCTTCTAAATATCACTGTTCATTATGAAGGTTAAAAACAAAACTTTAAAAACTGTACAACCAAAACTCTAAATCCTGACTTTTTTGACTTTAAAAATGTGATATAATTAATTTCAAAACCTGTGTGCATTGTTAAGAGAATCAAGAGACTGATAAGTCAAACTATTTGTGGGAAGTTATTCAAAAAATCATTTTATAGACATTTCTGTGTGATGGTGTTGACAAAAATCGAGTGCGGGTCCAGCAAACATGTAATTTATTAAAAAAATGTACAACTGGGAGGTTGTACTAAAACATGGTTAGATAGCCAAAGAAATGTACAACTGGGAGGTTGAACCAAAACATGGTTAGATAGCCAAAGAAATGTACAACTGGGAGGTTAGATAGCCAAAGCTACATTTAACAATGATGTGTTAATAGCTTTTGAAAATCTTCAAAATATTCTTTTAGAAAATTTAAACCTGTTTTGTTCCTAATCTCAAGAATCACTGAACTTTATTCTCAAAATGTTGAGTTTAATGTTGACACGTCGATATTAAAGTCGACATGATATTTCAACTTAATTCTCGAAATGTCGACATGTCGACTTTAAACTCGACATGTCGACTTTAATCTCGTCATGGCAAAAAAATTCTTCATGTGTAATACATGTAATACTCCGTTGTAAATATTTATTCTGAATTGTGGATACAAATAAAGAAGTAAACTGTGTGTGTGTGTGTGTGTGTGTGTGCTACCTATACCTGTGTGCTATCTATAACGTCTACCTATTGTGTGTGTTTCCACAGTAAAACGGCCAACAGACACATGCTTCGTGCTCTTGCCCAAGCAGGTGGTGGAGCCTGTGAGTTCTTTGACACAAAGACCCGACACACATGGTCAGAGAAGGTAGTTTGTCTCCCCAGTGACGAACGCAAATTCAATCTCCCATAAACATTCATAGTGAAGGTGGAACAGGGATACAGATCTAATCAGAAGCTAAATGGGACTTAACTCCAATAGAAAAATGGCTTTGAGAGACAAGTATGTCTGATGTCAGGTGTGTAACTGAAGTATTGTTGTGTCACCTGGCAGGTGGCGTCGCAGGTGAGGCGCTTGGCGTCTCCAGGCTGCAGCTCGGTGGCGGTGAAGTGGCAGCTGTTCAGCCCAGCAGCGCCCCCTCCTGTTCAGGCCCCTGCACAGGTCCACGCCCTCTTCAGCAACTGCCACACCTTGGTCTACGGCTTCGTACCCCACTGCACACAGGTAGAGTAACGGTTCAAGAGAATGGGGTCGTGTCAGTATTTATTTATGTTTGTCCATTTGTGTTTATTTTTCAGATTCTACTCAAGTGACCTCTCAAATGGAAGCTCTGTATTTTTCTGCCCATATAGATATGAAATGACAAAATCTGATGAATATCTGGTAAATGTTTTGTTTTTGACATCTTGATGCCTGTGGTCATGAATGCATATGACCACTGTAGGCCACTCTCTATGGGGAGCTGTGTGGCCAGGAGATTAAGACCATGGTGTCCACCACAGAACTGCAGAAGACTAAGGGCACGGTATGAACACCTACAACTCCTTTTTTATTTATTCTTTTATATATTACATTTACAGACACTTTCTGACCAAAGTGACTTACATATGTCAGCTATATTACAAGGGATTACATTGTCCCCAGAGCAACTTGGGGTTAAAGGAGAATTCCGGTGTGATTTTGACCTAATGTGTGTTCAATAGGGGTGTAACGGTACACAGAAGTCACGGTTCGGTTCATACCTCGGTTCGGACATCACGGTTCGGTACGAGTTCGGTACAATGGAGGGAAAAGCAAAACAAAAATGCAGAAAGCATTTTTTTTGTACATGTCTCAGGCTGTACCACCTAGTGTCATACAGTCTCTTCCCTGAGCTATCTGCAACAGCCTGAAGTGTGTAAGATATAGGCTAAACAGTACAATAAGTACCCAGACTCCATCTGTAACTTGTAAACAAAATAAGACAATCAGCTATAAAACTGAAAATAGGCCTACAGCATCTCTTATTTCTGAAAGTGCAAATTACATAGAAAAATGAAACATCTGTGTTTAGTTGTATATGGAAGGGTCTACAATTTTGTTATTGTGTGTAAAGTAATAATCTAGCCTACTAACTGTGAAAATATCACACTATTTTGCCTTTTTTTAAAAAACGAAATTGCTCCTTTCATTTCATAAACAGACTAGGCCTACAACTAGAAGTCACGTGACTTTGCCCTTTGACGTTAACTCACCGTAGCATGGTTTGTTTATTAGCCTGGTTAGCGTTGTCACTTTATTTTACTGTCTATGCACTTAACACTACCAGCTCCTCATGCGAGAAGTTACAAGTTACCCCAACATAAAGGTAATTACCACGCGATTTACATAGCTTTCTGTCATTACGAAATCATTTAATTTAAGCCATAGGTTTTGGCCCTATTTGTATGTGTATCCAAAGGCTGCTGAAGCGCAGGGGAAGTTTTTTTCCCCTCGTTTCAGTGATTGGTAGCCTACATTATCTGGGTGATGGCTTCAAATATGTGTAGCATTTTTTCCACTCACATACCCAACAACTGCTGAACAACGTCGACACACAGTTTCATCTTATCCACCACTCTTTCGCCTGTACTAACGTTACTGTAACTGAAGTTCTCAAACTTGCGATCTTAAAGAGACCAGCGGATCCTCTAACTCTTGTGGGTCTAACCTTAGTGCTGCTAATGACTGACGGACTCGACCGACGACCTGACAAAAAAAACATAGGCGCCAATCAATCGCTTCAGAGCTAACGGTACCGATCCACTTGCACGACACTTCTTTTTGTCGTGTCGCATTCCACTCTTGTCCTATGGGTGACGTCAAGCGACTTTAACGCGCCCGCAAAGCATTCCGGGAAGGCAGCGCTGCATTTGAAATAATGTAGCGCGACAAAGAAGCTGGCCGAGGCCCATCTTTATGCAAATGAATCCGTTGAACGCGAGGCGACTCTCCAATGAAAGGACGAGGTTGTAGGTCCTTTGTTCTACCACAACGGTGCCTGTGAAACTTTGGTTCCGCTTACAATGTTTTAACGATCTCTTCCACGACCACCTAGTAGTCCATAAAACAAACGAAACTAGGATTTGGATGAATATATTGACTGTTGGTGTTTCTGGTAAGGATTTGAGATTGCTTTGAGTAGTTTAAATAAAACAAGATTTCGAAATGGCTTGCATAGTTTGTTTAGGCTATTAATGTGTTGTATACTGTTAAGTACATGCCTAAAATTGTGGTCCGTTTGTGGAAAAACACTTAAGATACGTTAAAACGAACTGAGTATGAGCTGGTAACTGACATTTTAAACGAAACGCCCACACACGACTGAACGAGGGGAGGCAGCGCGACACCATGCGTATGTCGGGTCGTGCAAGTGGATCGGTACCGTAAGGCGAGGCTACAGATTAGCGTTAGGTGTCGCTAAAGAACTCCCGTAACTCTCGCTACTTAACAGTAATTGCGCATGACATTAATTAATCCGCACACAAGTTTTATGTATTTTTATACCGTGTATTCTCCGTGTAAATTCATGCACCGAACCGTGACACCCGTACCGTTTCGGTTCAATACGAATACATGAACCGTTACACCCCTAGTGTTCAAACACGACACCGAGTGTGAACGTATGTCTCATAGCTCATCTCGGCTTGTCCCCTGCACTCTGCATTCTCAGACAGTACCTTAAGGAATTTTACCGTTCCGACGCCATCTTGAATTTAGTCACGATAAGTCAAGCGACGAGTACGAATTAACAGGTATGATAAGGGATCAGATTCCAAAAATAATTCTGTGGAAATGTGCTTCCAGTTGCTTCCAGTACAGTGGGTCCCAGTTAAGTTTGGACGGGTTCCTTCATGAATCACGCACCCCATTTTCTCAGCAGAAATGGCACAAACTGCAGTTGACACAAACAACCACAAGGTGTCACTTGGGAGTTCTGCCACTACTATTTTTGATGCGACTTGACTTATCTGCTTCCATGACGCAGTGAGCCATTACCAAACATATATGATAATACAATAGCGTGAGTTTATATGTCTTACACCCTATTTGTCACGGTTACTTATAGATTTGATAGTGTAACGATAAGCGCATGAGACTTTCAGCGGGGGCACGGGAACTTAAATTGATCACGGTAGTTTAAGCTTACACTTAAACAGACAAAACATTCTAATATGAAAATGTAGATGCAATTGTTGTAAAATGGTGCAGCTCCTTTAAGAAAGCCCCGAGAGAAAAGCGAGAGGGGATATGTGTGTTAGAACTTAGATGCGTGTGGAAAAAGTAGACGTGCTGTTGAGACTGGAGCGAGTCATATTCAGAATAATGCAAAAAATAAATCCGCAGATAAAACCAATTATCCTCATTCATTGCAACCGCAGCATGCCTGCTTGCCGACGTTCAAACGAAAAAGATATCAAAGCACCTTTTGCGTTTGAATGTAGCACGAAATTGTTTTTAAACAGCTGGACAAATGATTTAGCTAATTGATTATAGCCTGTACACCAGCAATTGTTGAACATTTACCTGTACAAGTACATTGACAGTAGCCCAGCCTTACAAGCATGTTGCATGTTGTAGGTCTACTGTAGAAATTTCACTTAAATTGCAACCGCAACATGCCTGCTTGCCGATGTTCAAACAACAACGAAAAAGATACAAAGCAACAAGAGGGTTGAGTCTGAATGACACGGAGTTCAGACTCATATTGCTCCTCATAACCATCTATATAAAAAGGGTTTTTTCTTTTCTTTTTGAGCACGTCCGAATCCCAGGACATAACGCACTGGACCTTATAATAGGCTCGAGTCGAGATATAATTCCAAAGGGGGCAGATAGGGGCCTACTGAACTTAAAACTTAAAAAGATTGAACGAAGCTTCCCAAAATTTTAAATTGTGATCAGTGACTGGCATCGGGTGAACAAAACTTTTCGAAGTTGAACAGGCTATTAAAAACTATTTGAGCACCTCAATGTCACAGGAGAGACTGGGCTCTCCCTTCTATGAATTGAAAAAGACGTTAGGCTACCTGCAAACTGGTCTATGATTTCATTGCTGAGTTTGCGGCAAAGCAAGACAATGTTTTTTTCCTGAGTCAGGATATGGCGAGTCAGTGTCATTTATTTGTCCAATGTTAGCCTACAGACCAGTTTCCATAGTGCACATCTTATCAACAGTTTGAATGTCGTGTGTGTTTCTGCTCATTGACAAATACTGTTCAGCACAATGATTCATGCCCAATTCATTTCCCCTGTTAAAGTGTTCGCCTTTGTTAGGGGAGACCGGGGTTGGTTGTCACAATTTTTACTCATGCATGAATTGCTCATCTTCAAAAACTCTTTCAGCAGTAATTCCTACATGAAATGAAAGCTTGGGGTATTGGCTTTAAATGTGTATAATTTTTACTTTTAGAATGTATTGTAACAGGGAGCAATTAACCATCAAAGACACTCTGACACAATGTGACAATCAACCCCATCACGGGTATGGGGTTGGTTGTCCCTATAGAGTTTCAATGGGATTTCAGTGATAAAATGGGATCTTAAAAAATGATGTGTAACTTTTTAGTTAGAAACTGCAAATAAGTTTTAATATGAATACCACCCCTATGATAGATGTAATCAATGCCCCTTATGTTTAAACAATGGGATTAAAGGAGGTGATCAGTTACTTGAATTGTCTACTGTGTTAAGAAATAAAATGAAAGTGCTAAAGTGCATTTTCAGTGCTAAAACCTCTTTATTATCATGTAAGTTCCAAACAAAGTTGCAAACACCGTGACAACTGTGTCACAGTGACAACAAACACATGTGACAACCAACCCCACGAGCTATGTGACAACCATCTCCAACTGACCTCTTGACAAAGATGTTAACCTAGCTGCCACATGGCTTTAACTTGATAGCTAAAATATGACTCAAAATAAAGCTACTACCTTTGGCTTTTTAATGAGTGTTTTGTTTTTGAACTACTAATATCCTACAAACTCTCAATACAAAAACAACTCCAACATGAAAATGTACTCTGACCCATGAAATTTAAAAATTGTCTCCTCACCTCAATGCTGTGTGTCTGCTCAGCAAAATTCCTAGTGCAAATGAGTAAGCTATCAACGGGTAACAGTTTGATATCAGAAATGTACCACAGCATCACCTAGTGTGCCTGGAATAAGCAATGTGACAACCAACCCGTGAGACAACCAGCCCCGGTCTCCCCTACACTATTTGGTTTTGTGATGTAGCCTATGATAAACACCATATGGCCTAATATGTGACTCAGCTAATGTTCCCCTCTTAAAGACAAGCTGGTGTAGCTTATTAGACTAGGCTACTATTAAAATACACCGACGGTAGCCTTGGCTATGTGTAAAGTAAGCTATCGCATGATTTCATGCACGTAAGTTCATGCATCTGTCAAGTTCGCACAGGGCCTCGCCCCCCCTTGCGACGGCCCTGCAGCTCCTCCTAAGACAGCGAGGAAAAAGTTAAAATACCTGATAAACCCGGGAAAAGTTGACAGGTTTGTTTCGGTCCCCGTGATTATTTGTGAAATTGTGCAATCGACAGCCTTTTTTTTAAGGCATTTCAAGGAAGGAGTTGTAGCATGCAAGCTCCCAAATTGACCCAGTAGCCTACAGAAGGCATCAATAAATTGTTGGGACTGGGGAGGGTCATGCGTTTTTTCTCAATCACTTTGGAGGGTCATAGAAAAATTTCTTGCTGGCGAGGGAGGGTCACGTCTTTTTTGACTAACGCTCCCAAAACCCTTCCGGTAGCCCCTTAAATAACCGCAACCGCGGAACACCACAGCGGACTATGCTGCCCCCAAGCGGCTGCAGTTGTACTTTAGGGTTTCCGTTGTCTGGTAATTACCGGACATTGGCCGAAAAAAAAATTAAATGTCCGACAAAATTAAATCCCTCCGGTCAAATTGTCCGATTGAAATTGGCTAATAATCCCGTCCCCTAACGCAATCTGAATTTGAGAATAAGCCTTAATATGTAAGCCTATATTACACGTCCTCTGGCTATGTTTTTAAATAAACAGGCTCTACCGTTTGAAAAGTAAGCTAAACAACACGCATAGCCTACGCTGCATTTCAAATAGGAAGCGCACGCTTAAAACGTCCATGTTAAACAATGAACAAATGAGTGAGGCAGTTCAAACATGGCCAGGCCCAGGCAGACTAGCCTTAAAAGTTTTTTCAGAGGCCAGACGCGATAGATGATGATACATTGGTAACTTCTGAAGCCTCAGATGTCCGGTCAACTCCACCACCAGATAAAAAGCAGAAGTGTCGGGCGTATCTGTCGGAATCAGTGACATTGGAAGTTGAGTTGCGTGGGGTGCGGTCGCTCCAAGACACTGTCATTCTCCGTGTACACTGGACATGCAAAGTGTTCTTTACCCAAAGCATACAGTAGGCCTATGCGTTCTCTGTCTATGATCTGCAGGGTTAGGGCCTCCTCGACGAGGCGATTACTGGTCCGCGGATAATTTCTGGCACAATTAAACGGTATCATTGAACCGCGGCCGAAAGAAAAAGAAACTAAACATTTCCCAGAACAGGAAATATTTCTTAATTTATTGTTATCAAATAAAGAGGCATAGCATTAGGGGGTAGTGGTGTGAGCGCTCATTCTTGTGTGTGCGCATCTGTGTAAGTTAAAGTTGTGTAACTTTCTGACCATATCACTGTTATGCTAATGCCCGCATACAGACAAAGAGTGAAAGCAAACAAACCGGTTCGCAAGAGGTAAAAGTGTGGCCTGAGGGAGCCTCTGATGCTCTTCAAGACTGCTTTGACACAACAGACTGGGAAATGTTTAAGCAGGCAGCCACTTACAACAACCAGACAGACATAGAGGAGTATACAGACACTGTAACCTCTTACATCACCAAGTGCATTGATGATGTGACCCACACAAAAGACATCATCACTCGGGCTAACTGGAAGCCATGGCTGACAGGGGATGTCCTCAGGCTGCTGAGGGCCAGAGACAAAGCCTACAGAGCTGGGGATGAAGCTGGCATGAGAACAGCGAGAGCCAACCTGTCCCGTGGCATCAAGGAAGCAAAAAAGGAATACACTCACAAGATAACCACCCACTTCAAAGACAGCAGGAACGCACAAAGCCTATGGCAGGGCATTCATGCCATCACAGACTACAAGCCCGCGCCACAGAGCTGTGAGAGCAACATCCCTCTGCTCAACAATCTGAACCGCTTATTTGCTCGCTTTGAAGCACAAAACAGCACTTGCCCACAGAAGACCCCTCCCCCTCCACACGAGCAGCCCCTGTGCCTCTCTGCCGACAGCGTGAAGAGGACACTTGCTGCTATCAACACCCGTAAGGCAGCAGGCCCAGACAACATCCCAGGTCGTGCGCTGAAGGACTGCGCTGAGGAGCTTAAGGATGTCTTCACGTCTTAACACTTCCCTGAAGCAAGCCATCGTCCCATCATGTTTCAAAGCTGCCACCATCATACCTGTGCCAAAGAAAACTGCTCCATCCTGCTTCAATGAATACCGCCCCGTGGCACTGACACCCATCATCATGAAGTGCTTTGAGCGGCTTGTCATGTCACACATCAAATCCATTCTCCCCCCCACCCTGGACCCCTTCCAGTTTGCATACCGAGCCAAACGGTCCACAGAGGATGCAATCTGCTCTGCCCTCCACCCAGCCCTCACCCACCTGGAAAAAAGAGACTCATATGTGAGATTGCTGTTTATAGACTTCAGTTCTGCATTCAACACCATAATACCACAACAACTCATCTGCAAACTTGACAAACTGGGACTCAGTACCTACCTCTGCAACTGGCTACTGGACTTCCTCTGTCAGAGGCCTCAAGTAGTACGTGTTGGCAACAATATCTCAAGCAGCATCACACTGAGCACGGGGGCCCCTCAAGGCTGCGTGCTCAGTCCGCTGCTCTTCACCCTGCTGACGCATGACTGCACTGCAACCTACAGCAACAACCACATAGTGAAATTTGCTGACGACACAACTCTGGTGGGTCTCATCATCAAGGGCGACGAGACTCAATACAGGTTGGAGGTCGACCTTCTGACCACGTGGTGCAGGGACAACAACCTCCTGCTGAACGTCAGCAAGACCAAGGAGATTGTTGTTGACTTCCGGAGAGGTCACACCCAACACCTGCCACTGACCATCGACGGTGCTGTGGTGGAGAGAGTGAGCAGCACCAAATTCCTGGGGGTGCACATCAGTGAAGACCTCTCCTGGACCACCAACACTGCATCACTGGTGAAGAGAGCTAAGCGCTGCCTGTACTTCCTGCGGAAACTCAGGCGAGCAAGTGCTCCACCAGCCATCATGACCACATTCTACCGAGGCACCATTGAGAGCATCCTCTCCAGCTGTATCGCTTTGTGGGGCGGAAGCTGCACTGAATACAACAGGAAAGCCCTGCAGCGCATAGTGAACACAGCTGGAAGTATTATTGGTGCTTCACTCCCCTCCCTGAAGGACATTTACATTTCCCACCTCACCCGCAAGGCGACCACAATTGTGAGTGATGCAAATCACCCCGCTCACAATTTGTTTGATCAACTGCCCTCTGGGAAGAGGTACAGAAGCCTGCGCTCCCGCACCACCAGACTCACCAACAGCTTCATACACCAGGCTGTTAGGATGCTGAACTCCCTCCCCCCTCTCCCCCCTCCACCCTCAGCTACATAACATCCTGGACTTTGGACCCACAATGGCTGCCTTGCACTACTCCACTTGCACACTTGCAACTTGTTGTTGTTGTCCTGGTGTCCTGAAAACACTTCTGAACACACTTCTGCTGCTCTTACATAACTTGCACCACTATGCCACTTGCATACTTAGGTCAAACAGAATTACCTCAGCCATTTATTGGCCTGACTTTTGCACTATTATATTGACTGTCTACTGTATGCACAATTGCACAATTTCAACTCAAATTTTGCTGCTCTTATTTTCTTCACTGTATGTGCCTTCTTATTTTTACTTTTTATATTGTTTACTTGAATGTTATGTTTGTCTGTGGACCTAATTGGTAAAATATGTCTTGTCTCCACCGTGGGATAGTAGGAAACGTAATTTCGATCTCTTTGTATGTCTTGACATGTGAAGAAATTGACAATAAAGCAGACTTTGACTTTGAAACAGTCACCACTGGAGACGTGGGTAGCAGCAGCAAACAACGTAGCCTTTTTAAAACAACGAACGAAGCGGACTCTTGCTGTCCATGAAAAGATACTGGATAGATCTTGTTAGGCATGTTTAAGTTAGGCTAATGAACATGTTGCATTCTATACAGCCTGATTATGTCATTCTTTAAGCTACATAGCCTGTCTCCAGTTTTCCTCAATTTGACTAATTAAGAAGGGATAATAGGATATTTGACCGGTATATCATCAAAATGTCCGGAAAACGAAACCTCTGCCGGTCACTTTGGCCGGCACCATTTTTTTCTAGCAGAAACTCTGTTGTACTTACATATTACCCAGCTGCGTGAATCACCTTGATCGTGAATGAAGTGTCAGTTTTTAACCGGGACCCACTGTAGCATTCAAGATTCAAGATGGCGTTGAACGGTAAAATTCCTTAAGGTACTGTCTGTATAAATCGTCTTGTAAATAAACTACCAGTGCTTTTTCAAAGTTCTAAATGTCTCGTTTTAAATGTCAAGGCCCTCGGAAGTCTACCAATGAAGTATGGTGCTACTTTGAGCCCCGTAAATGGTGTAAAACAGTGATTTATTTGCATGGCTAGGCCGATGCCCGAGGCACCCCCATCGAAAAACTGATGGTAGCATTGGCTAACTAGCGCCAGATTTCTGAGTGCAGAGGACAAGCCGAGATGAGCTATGAGACGTACGTTCACACTCAGTATCATGTTTCAACACACTTTAGGGCACAATGGTGGAAGCTGGGAATTGAGCCAATAACTTTCAGGCTACTGCACGCTAGCCCAGCTCCTTAACCACTACGCTACCCCCACCCTGAACTCATGAACACAACACACTACAGAACCCTGTTCATGTGACTTGCTCTAGTAGACATCTGTTACATATGTTTGTATTTACTCCCCTCTCTCTCTCTCTGTCTGTGTGTGTGTGTGCGTGCATGCGTGTGTTGTTTGTGAATGGGTGTGTGTACATGTGTCTGGTCCCTAGTTCCTTCACAAGCTCACAGCAAGAGCAGTCATTAGAGATTATGAGGATGGCATTCTTCACATGGATGAAGCTGAACATGAGGTATGTCAGTGTTTCTCTGTGCCTGAGTGTGTGTGTGTGTGTGTGTGTGTGTGTGTGTGTTTTCTAGTTGTGTTGTGACGTGTTTGTGTTTGGTGTACATGTTGTTGATGTGTCGTGTTGAGCCCTTCAGCTCTTCTGATTGCTGGTCTGAGTGTGTGTGTGTGTGTGGGCACTGGCGCCTTAATGCATGGGCATTAATAATAATAATAATAATAATAATAATAATAATAATAATGATGATGATGATAATAAATCAGTAATGATAATAAACGTGTCTGTATTTGCGGCGTCATTACTCTGGTGCTAGCAAATAATTGAGCACATCGCACTGCTATGGTGACATGGGTGCAGGTGGAGCAAGGCCTCCCTCTATCTTCTCTTCTAAAGTGTAACAGAATGTAACAGTACCCTAATAAGTCCCAGCGGGTGTAGAGTAGGCTAGCTACAGGAGAGGCTGAGACTGACTGACAAACTGAACCACTCTGGAGATAACGTGAGTAGGCTAAGGATATAACGAATGACGTGGATTCCTGTAACTGTCCATGAAAACAGAAGACATAACAGGTAAATATAGCAAATACCCTATGATAATGAAACCGCTTTAAAAACCTTTATTTCACTTGTCTCGCTGGAGTGAACGCAGTACAGGGGCTGTTGTGCAAAGAAATTAATGAGGGATCTGCATCTCCGTTCACCAAAAGCTACGTTTATGCTAATTCACTCGCACAAAACGTAATGCTTTCTCCATTGGTAACATGAGATATGTCTCTATATAGGGTATGCTAGTGTTGGGCAGTGAAGTGATAATGCAAAAGGTAGCCAATGTTCATGTCACAAGAGCTGCTTGTTCTGTAGGTTAAAGGTATTTCTGTCCCGCCCAAACTGCATTAAAATGGTGCGTTTAGCAGCTAGAATTTCAAAAAACTTCCCGGGGAGTAGCCGAGGCTCCGAAACCTCCATAGCCTAGGGGCCTAGGGTGGTATTAAGACGCCCCTGTGTGTGGGCACGTGTGTGTGTGTGTGTGTGTGTTTTCTAGTTGTGTTGTGACGTGTTTAGTGTAGATGTTGTAGAATTTTGTGGTGCTCTTCAGCTCCTCTGATAGCTGGTCTTTCTGTATGTGTGTGTGTGTTTGGTGTACATGTGGTTGTGGAGTTATGTTGTGTTGAGCTCTTCTGATAGCTGCTGTGTTCTAAATCTCAAAGGGGAAGAAAGCGCAGACGAAGTCCTTCATCGTGGAGCTCAGCAAAGAGTTCTCTGTCCTCTCCCAGTTCACCAGCTTTGTGGCCATCGAGGAGAGGGTACGTTCACTCCTGACCTCACAGACAAAGGTCAAGGGGTCAAAGGGAAAAGGTCATATTGTTCCTATCCAGCTCACAGCATCTAAAGTTTTTCATTAATACCACCACGCCACCCCTTCTGAGAAAAAACAGCCTGACCAGCTAAAGGTGGTTTGCTGGTTGACCAGCTTTTTAACCAGCTTGTTTGACCACCCTACTGTATGATGGTTGACCTGCTAGACCAGCCTGTTTAAGCTTGTTTTAACTTTTTTCGATATGAACTAGGCCTATGCTATGTCCGACTCCAACATCGTTCAATTCTAATCGTTCAAATATTGTTTTCCCTGTATATGTTACCTCTAGGCCACATAATTCGTCGCCATAACATATCATTTCACTGCTATGCTGATGACACACAGATGTACCTCTCAGTCAAACCAAACATGCTTAACAAGCTAACTGTGCTGCAGGATTGCATAGCTGATGTGAAAGACTGGATGTCACAGAATTTCCTACAGCTTAACTCTGACAAAACAGTCCTTTTCTGGTGACATCCCAACGAACTAGCCCCCATTATAACCCACCCACCCCCGCCTGATGCCTCCTTGCCTGTGCCTGTTGAGGTGTCCACGACCATGGCAACCTTGACAGGGACAAGAAGGAAGCGGACCTGTAGTCTTAGACGGATAAAATGTGTTTTATTAAATCATATAATGTAGGCATGTTTCAAAACTGTGTGCTCCAAATTAAGTCTTTTGCCCCCCACCTCCCATCCTCCACCAGGATGCACAGAAGTCTGATGAGGGCTTCACAGACATCCCCAAACTGATTGCAGAGGAGGATGTGGACCTGCTGCCCTATATGGGCTGGGAAGATGAAGAGGAGAGACTGAAGGAGGAAGAGGAGGATCTTGGTTATTTGGTATAATGCTATATGACTATTTATGATGATCCTGTGGTATGTGTAGTGGGAGTGAATGGACAGAAATGTGGACCTGCTGCCTTATATGGGCTGGGAGGATGAGGAGTACCTGGGGGAGGGTTGGTTTGTCATATGCTTTATATTACATTACATTTAGCAGACACTATTGTCCAAATTGACTTACATATGTCAACTATATTACAAGGGATTACAATTGTTTTTCAGTGCGGTCCCTGCTCATCGAGTTCTGAAGAGGAAGAGTCTCACGATGATACGATGGTAGGTATGGGAGTAAAAACTCAGACATTTTTGCAGTTTGTTAATTGGAGCAACTTGGGGTTACTGTAAGTGCCTTGCTCAATGGCACAATGGTGGAAACCAGGAATGGAACCCACAACTTTCAGGCTACTGCACGCTAGCCCAGCTCCTTAACCACTACACTACTGCACGCTAGCCCAGCTCCTTAACCACTACACTACCACCGCCCTACACTTCTTCTGCACGCTAGCCCAGCTCCTTAACCACTACACTACCACCACCCTACAGGCTACTGCACACTAGCCCAGCTCCTTAACCACTACACTACCACCACCCATACTACTGCACACTAGCCCAGCTCCTTAACCACTACACTACCACCACCCTACAGGCTACTGCACACTAGCCCAGCTCCTTAACCACTACACTACCACCACCCATACTACTGCACACTAGCCCAGCTCCTTAACCACTACACTACCACCGCCCTACAGGCTACTGCACACTAGCCCAGCTCCTTAACCACTACACTACCACCGCCCCATTTATGATGATGCAGTAGTGGGCTTGAATGGACAGAATTTTTACCTTAGCTGCTGAACAGAATTTAAAATGAAATTCAAATATGTGTGTTCAGTGGACAGGGATCAACTTTGTGAACATACACATGATCTGGAGCAGTCTCCTTCCCATTTTACCTATAATTGTACAGCTGATTGAATTGACAGTACATTGCTTCAGAAATTCAAATCTCCTTTCTTGTTTTTCAGTGGGGTCCCAGCTCATCGAGTTCTAAAGAGGAAGACATCGCAGTTTGTTAATTCAGCAATATCCAAAATATACCATATAATATAATATATAATATATATAATATATCCATGACTTTTCAGGACCACATTTAGATTTTTGTGAGCTTACAACGATAAAATGCAACTCAAACATGCTTGGTCTGTCTTCTCAGTGCTCTCTTCACATGCTGGGGTCTTCTGGGCGTTTTAATGCTGAAAAGATTCACAGTGATGCTCTGGTAGGTGTAGTTAGAGTGAACATGGACAGAAATGTTTTCTAAGCTGATGAACCCTTAAAGATCACTATCATAATTTATAATATGATAAAGCATTATATTATAATATGATTAAGTATTATATTAAATTAAGTTAATTTGTATAGGGATACGTGATCCCAACGGTTTCTTTAAAAATGACTGAACATTGCTTGCTGCCCATGTTATAGATAGATAGATAGATAGATAGATAGATAGATAGATACTTTATTGATCCCCAAGGGGAAATTCAAAGGTCTCAGTAGCATACAGACATCACACACAACATGCACTTACAGCAGAAAGAGTAAATATAAGTATAAACATATAACCAAACTCCACTGTACAATAGAGACAGTAGAAGATAAGAAAAACTAACAAAATTAAATACTCAATATACTATATAAATTAATTAAAAAAATCCACAGTGTGCTTAAGGATGATCAAGCATGAGACGCTTGCAGTGACAGGGCCGGGACTGGCCTGTAGTTCTGTGTGCATGGTAAGGTGCTCAAAAGAGTGAGTGTCATGGTGAAGGTGCAAAAAGTAGTCCAACAGTAGTCCTGTAGGTATGTGTGCATGGTAAAGAGGGCTTGAGCCCCAAATCTACAATCTGTCAACCTTAGGCAATATGACAACCATCTTTGAGTGGTCTGAATCTCTCCCTTTTTTTGTTTTACAGCGAGTGGATAGAAGCCAGACCCGCGCCCGTGCTCGTCCCCCTCCCCGTGGTAAGGGCATAATAGATGACCATGCAGAAGAAGAAGGCACTCCCGGACATGCTGATGCTGCCCCGGCCCCTCCTCCCTCGAATGCCCTCCCCCTTCTCGGATTCCTGCCCTCTCAATCCATACCCTCTGGCCCTGTCTTTGGGGCTCAAGCCCTCTTCTATGCCCATGGCCCTCCTCCTGCTGTTGGTGGCCTCTCCCAGAGGGCCTCCGGCTACGCAGCGTTTGGTTCCTCCTCTCGACCTGTGCCCCCTCCGCAGCCCTTTCTGCAGCAGCAGCGGAGGGGCCGGATGTCACGTGCTTTTGGCCGTGCTCCCTTTGGCGGTGCTCCCTTTGGCGGTGCTACCTTTGGTGGTGCTACCTTTGGTGGTGCTCCCTGCTCTGTTGGCTTTGGTTTTTCCTCAGCGTCTCACCCCCCTCCACCTCCCCCTCCCACCACCCAGGGCTTCACCCTCGATGCTGAACACTTTGTTGGCTTTGGTCCCGGCGTTCAGTGTCCCCCCCTAGGTGCTGGGCCCCCTCAGGGCTTGTCCTTCAGTGCTGGGCCCCCTCAGGGCTTGTCCTTCAGTGCTGGGCCCCCTCAGGGCTTGTCCTTCAGTGCTGGGCCCCCTCAGGGCTTGTCCTTCGATGCTGGGCCCCCTCAGGGTTTCGGGGGCTCCGGTCCTCCTCCTGTCTCCGATTGCCTCTTCAGTGCTCCAGGCTCTGTCATGGCTGATCTTTTTCCACCTCCCCTGTCTTCTGTCACTGAGGCTGCTACTCTTGCTCTTGCCCCTCTCCCTGTCTGTGGAGATGCACATGTAGGCCCACTTGAAGAGGACACTGGGGCCTGGAGACTCAGCAAACTCAGGTCACTGGGCGTAGAGAAGGCTCCTGACTCTGACGTGGCAGTGGAAGGGGGGGAGGTGGACTCTGCGGTGTCTGTCCTTCTGCCCCTGCCAGCAGACGCACCAGATCGAGACGACTCTCAGGCCTCAGGCTCACGTTTGGGCGGGAGCCGTAGATTTCCACCAAAAAAGCGGGCAATAGAGGTCCTTCGAGCTGAAGATGAAGATCTTGGCTTCGACTCAGTAGCTCCATCACCTGTCATTTTTTTTCGTCAAAGGTAGAGTAATACACACTGGTCATACCCTGTCATTCATTCATCTTATTTTTCTGCCTTTGCCTGTGCTCTGTGTGGGGTGCATTTATAACAGTTAGGAATTATACCAAGATGTTGGAAGTCACATGCTGTATGGCTGTTTTCCATGCCGTTCCTTTTCCTCTGGCTCACGCACTGGGAAAAAGCCTCAGTCTTCTGTTTCCATGGAGAGTTGTAATATTAGGGACATTCATTAACCAAGTCAAGACAATCAATGCTAGAAACTTCTAAACAGTGCTTAGCAACAGAGTACACACATAAACTTAATTACAATGTCATTAAATTAAAGTGTCCTCAATTCAAAACAAAAGTTTTAATATGTCTGTATATTTGGTTTCTTCACAAATGCAAGTAATTTCTGTTGCTGTTTTTTGTTTTTTATAATTCTCTGGTTTTCAAGCAGTATGGCATGAGTGAGAGTGGCGTTGGTAGCAGATATCGCCATGGCTATGATTCGGCTGTAGATCCATTGTCTGGAACAAATTGTTATAAAATATTGTTTTGTATTCCAAACGTCCACAGTTAAGGCCTGGTTCTACACTGCCCCGGTTCTACACTCCCGGACTGAAACTATCTGGGTTAAGGCCGCTGCCCATCCAAGGCTTTTTCTCAGTTTTACACAATAAGGGAAATATGCCAATACAGTAACAGCAGAGGTGTAAAAGTTTGGCTTCAGAATGTAAAAGTCCTGCCACATATTTGTCCCAACCATTCACTTAATCAGTTGATTCTGGCACAACTTTTAAGCCAGGTAGATCAGCTAATTAGTGAAATCACCTATGGTAAGCACACATGTAGAACCAATACATGGCAGGACTTTTACACAGCTTTATCAAGATATGCTATCACAGCATAACTCGACAGGTAGCCTAGTTCAATACACCAGACTTTTACACCTCTAGACTACAGTGATAAGAAGAGGCTTTGTGCTGGATATTTTTGTTAGCATGCTGTTGTGTTTTGGGTGCATGAACGCACATTATGAACCATGTGAGCACGCTCAGGAGTCTCTGAAAGTGATGATGAGTTCTCCATTGCAGGCAGGGCAGAAGGTTCAGCCCCAGTGCATCGTGGGAACAGCTGGCATGTCACCAGAGCCCTGTAAGATGCCTGCTTTTCAGACTACCTTTTTGTTTCCCAACATCACAGTTACAGTACAGAGCAAGCAGCCTGTATACATATGACACTGTATGGATTGGGCACTTCTGCAATGCCTATAAAAAGTATTCACCCCCATGGATGTTTTCTTTTTATTGATTTTATACATGTAACCATGGCCAATAAAATATATATCAAATTTACCTATGACACTGTATGAATTGGCCACTTTTACATATTTGTTAGAGATGCACCGGTCATCAATCAGAACATTCAAACAGACAACATATAAAAAATAAAAAAATAAATACTTATTATCAGTGCACCCTCAATATCTGAAATGTTTGCACTAATTTGCTAACTTGCTGGTTTACTTGCTTACTGCCTTCATTTCCCCATTAGGAGGGTTACTGGGAATGCACTGCTGAAGTGGGATTGCTCCTGGGTATGGATCTGAACTTCTTTGCCAACGTTTTTCTAAAAGAAAAGGGCATCTCTTCTCTGGGTGAGAACATATCTCCACAATATTTTAGAGTGACTGAATTGTTTCCCATTCATTCAGAAGAGTATTTGTGAGGTCAGGCACTAGTTTTGGACAAGAAGATCTGAGTATGTATACTGTATACATATGTGTCTATCAGGCCCCAAGGCCCATGCTGCTATCCTGAGGCTGGTGTCCACCCTGCTGGTATATAAGGATATAATATAACTTTAAATACTTGTGTGTGTGTGTGTTGTCTATCAGGCCCCAAGGCCCAGGCTGATATCCTGAGGCTGGTGTCCACCCTGCTGGTCCTGCAGCTGGTGCGCGTCAGGAAGCTGGTCCAGGGAGAGCTGCTGCAGTCTCTGTTCCGCCTCAGAGACCCTCCTCAACACAGGTGTGTGTGTGGGTGTGTGTGTGTGTAAGAAAGAAAGATAGAAAGCTATTATGGCAGAACAAATGAGTGAGAGGAGATTTAAAATGAGTTTTGTGAGATACAGAGAACACAAATGAAACAAAAGTGAGTGAAATAAAAACTCTTACTGTGTGTGTTTCTGTGTTTGTTATTTTTGTGTGTTGACCGCAGCTCTTACTGTGTGTTTTTCAGTGCTTGTTATTTTTGTGTGTTGACCGCAGCTCTTACTGTGTGTGTTTCAGTGCTTGTTATTTGTGTGTGTTGACCGCAGCTCTTCCGAGTGGGAGGCCCTGAAGCGGGCGGTGGACTGGGTACGCTGGGCAGACAGGCAGTACCCGTGCGTGTGCAGCCGGCTGGAGTTCGGCCGTGACTGGGAGTCGTCCACACGACAGCTACTGGGATTCGACCGCCCGCACCCCCTCTCTCCCCTCAACCCTCTGCTGGAAAGGAGCAGAACCATACTAGCCTGCTAGAAACACACACACACACCTAGGCCTGTCGAGATATTCAATAAATCAATTAATCGCATGATAATTAAAATTAGCTCGATAATTTTTCTGGCCACGATAAATGCCATTTGCATGCTTGTTTGTTTTCCTCGTCTCTCTCTCCCTCTCGGGTCCTTAGAGTAACCATGAGTGAACCCTCATGTCAGTCACTTGTCAGTCGCATGGTGTGTGGGGAGGCGGAACTACTGGCGTAGCCTACCACAGAGTGCAGCTAAAGAGCCGCGTGAGAAGTATACCGGTAGGCACTAGGCAGAGAGAAAGCTAGTTGCAAGTTCGAATAGGCATAGATGGAATTGGTTTCTAAGCCAAACGCGATAGCTGCAGTGTGGGAGCATTTCGGATTTAAACCGAATGCCCGTGGTGAACCACTGAACGTGTACGAGTCGGTGTGTCGCATTTGTTGGAAAACAGTCGGCAACACAACAAACATGCATACCCAGATAACAAACATACACTGGGACGGAACTGGGCCACACCTACCACAACGTCCGGCACGGATCTGCATAATGGACCTGATCCGGCGTCCAAACGCACATCGGTCCAAAACTGGTCTGGATCCGTTTGACGGATCTGGTTCCAATAAGGGCTAAGACTGGCCCAGTTCCGTATGAGAGTCTGTGTTACTGACGTGTTCCAGATCTGCTTTTCATATGCAGTACGGGTCCGCTTATTGTGTGTGGTACGGACCCGTTTATCAGATATCAGCTGGCTTTATTTGACACGTGAAATGTGATTGGTAATTAGGCTAATTATCCTGAAAATCTGTTTGCTACACTACACATTAGCTAACAGGTTCGTTATCGGTTAACCCAGGCTAAAGTTCGTAACGTTTTCCCAACAGCTCAACTAATAAACATAAGCTAGGCTACAAACACAATAGGGGGGTAAAAAAAAACGTTACAAATAAGTGTCCTATTATTTTTTTTATTCAACAACCTGGCTATAGAAGTGCAATCCCATGTTTAAATCGTGTTAATTCCACTGTTCCCATCGATATTCAGGCTGTCTTCCAGTCATCTCCATGGTCAATCTGAAACAACACAAAATAAACATTAGCCATTTATTCCTTTTTGAAAATAGGCTAAGACAATTACACTCGTTTTTTATCATCAGTGATCCTGTTAGCGTTATCACTGTTTTTTCCAAAATAGGCTAGTTATTGTGAGTTATTTTGCTCAAGCTAAGCTAGCCTATATTGCTGGAAAATAATAGTATAAACTTACAGGAGGCCTAAAGTTATCAATCGCTCGGCTGTTTGTTGTTGTCTCTGAATAAACCAACAGAGATAAAAAGCAGATAGCCTACCTTGAAAAGTTGAGCTGTGTCCTAGTCCAACCCCAGGCTGGCAAATCATGTCAAAAGATTGATAGTGTGCAAACCAAAGATCCTTGATTAACGTTACTGCTTGGACTTCTGCATGCGTGGCAAGAATATGGGGTTGTCTCATAGCACTGTTTGATCTGACACAAACAGCAATTGACTACTTTTACCACTGCTAGGTAATAATAAAAATAATGAAACGAGCGATCAATATTGAGCCAACTATATCTTCTTTTCCAGCCTTACTGTAGAAATGAAGGGGCCAAGGGAACATAGTGCACCCCCATGGCTTCTAAATTTGTGCCATTCCAAAATACCTTTTTTTTTCTTTAGCAGCCAGTTGACAATAAAGTAGGGAAAGGACAGTCAATTTAGCAGAATCCGCACCTTAATTAATATCATTACCACCTGGGTCTGCTGTGAAAAAATGGTCATTCGGCTCATATCCGTATCACAGGTTTGGGCCAAATCAGTGTTTTGTATTTTAAACGCATTTCCTGACTTCCAGTTGAGTTGCGGAAATCGGACCTGGGACAAATCTGTAAACCGGTGATAAAACAGCATTACTAGCAGAGCTGAAATCTCTATCAGGAGCAGATCTGGCCCACAGCCAGATACCGTATGTCCGCTACAGGCGGATCTAAAGGCTTTTATGCGGATCCGGCCCAAAGGAAATTGCTATCTGGGTATGCATCTAAAACACAATCATCCGCTGCAGTTTTCCCAGTTGGGGAAAAAAAACACAACAAGTGGGCCGTCTTCCTCTTCCCGAGGAAAATTCTCAGAACGACAATATTATCGCTTATCGCAATAATTTCTGAGACAATTTATCGTCAAGCAAAATTTGTTATCGTGACAGGCCTACACACACCACACTTCCATACTGGCCTGCTAGAAACACACACACACACACACACACACACACACCACACTTCCATACTGGCCTGCTAGAAACACACACACACACACACACCACACTTCCATACTGGCCTGCTAGAAACACACACACACACACACACACACACACCACACTTCCATACTGGCCTGCTAGAAACACACACACACACCACACTTCCATACTAGCCTGCTAGAAACACACACACACACACACACACACCACACTTCCATACTGGCCTGCTAGAAACACACACACACACACACACACACACACACACACACACACACACACACACACACCACACTTCCATACTGGCCTGCTAGAAACACACACACACACCACACTTCCATACTAGCCTGCTAGAAACACACACACACCACACTTCCATACTGGCCTGCTAGAAACACATACACACACACACACACACACATGGTCTTGCAGACTCTCTACTGTAGCTTCCCTGAATGTGCTGGAGTGAATATTGAGGACAATGTTCCTGTTACAGTCATGTGTTATTTCCTTCCATGTTTCATAATAATGGCTGACAGACGAGTGTATTTCTTTTTATATACAGCATATTTCACATTACATCTAGTTACTTAAGTTTTTTATCATAAACTGTTACTTTTAATGCCACCGTAATGTTTACTCTTATTTTAGTACCACTACGAAACATGATGAACTCAAATGTACTTTAAATTACCCCTGAAAATAAACCACTACATTTATATTAAGTGGCCCTTCATTTGTAATTTGTAAAACATGTACCTTAAAATGCCCTTATTCTACATTTAAGGTGTCAAGTGAGAGGTTCCCTTTTTTCGTAATTAAGGACAATTTAAGTATATCTTTATTTTAAAGTGTTAATTCAGTGATTCCTTGATTAAGGGGGGAAGTTGAAAAAGTAAGGGGTTCATTTACTTTTCGATCTCTGAGGAAGGGTGGTAAACAACTGCCCTATGCGTCCTCGGTTCAGCTGTTTCAGTTCAGTGATGGCCATTTGTCGCTTGCAGATTTGCCACTTTCTGGGATGGAGACGAACAAATACAAATATGTCACATAATATATGACATTTAAATGTCAAAATTGTCTGTAGTAGGCTTACATGCACTGGACCATGAATATGCCACCAAAAAGTAGGCACTTAAATAGCCTAACATTAACTCCTCGTGGGTATTGAACCCGCTACTAAATTCGGCCTTCTAACCAATTGCGCCATGAGCCAGCTTACATGTTGAAATTTACTTGACTTATAGGATGAAAAGACGTCAGCTGATGTCATTATGATTGTAGCAAGTTAACACGGGTGATCATGTCACCGTGTTATAATGATTAACCCTTGTAAGGTGTTCATATTTTTGTTACACAGCCAATGTTAGCTCAATTGAAAAATAATGTTGGCTAAGCCGTATACCCAGCAGATGTGCGTGCACTCCACTCTTTGACTACTTTAGCTCAATTACTCAATTCATTATTGATATAGACATCATTTATGGTTCATATTTGCCATTTACCCCTGTGAGATCACATTTATGATAATATGATCATTTTCGGGTTTTTTTGTGAGAAAATTAGGAAATGTCATTATAAAAAAGATAACAAAATAGAAACAAGATTTTTCTTCATTATTGGTGCTTATTTCTTAGAACCTAATCAGAAAAGGTGAATGTAATGTAACATGTAATGTAAATGTAACAATTTTGTAACTTTGTGTGGGAATAGCAGGTGCAGAAAGACAACATTTCCGCACACAGGCACCAATACTTAGACATGAACACACAGAGACGCATACACACAGACACACACAGAGACGCAGACACAGACACACACAGAGACACATAGACACACAGACACAGATTTTTTTTAATTCTGCCTGTTAATGAAATTGTGGAGCAACAGCCTTACAAACAAATCAATGTAAATGTGTTAATGGCACATAGCCCCAGGTCCTTCCCTTTAAACCAGGGTGTCCGAGCGGTAGTAAAAGGTAGAATCTACCAAAATTAAGGCCCTTGAAAGGTAGTAAAAGGTAATAAATGCAATTTGACTTGGTAGTAAATTTTTCATCACCACCTCAATATATGAGTTTACATTTTGCTTAATATTTGTGTCTACATGTTTTAACTTCATCTTGCCTAATTAAAAAATATATACGTGCTAACAGGACCTGAGTGAGTCGGAGTCGATAGCAATGACGTAGAAGTAAACTGTGTAGAGTTCCGTGGTTGACAGCCAACAAACAACATTTTCGCCTTTTTGCTTCAGTTGATATTACAGGGATACAAACAACACGCTTTTCGGTGTCTCCTTCACGTTGCTTTGGGCGACTTATATGAATCGTGCAGATCCGAAGAGTTTTTTAGGGGCCGGGGATGCAGGGATGCTTTTCGGCGACTCTCGTTTTTCACGTCATCTAGGCCCTACCGCAGGCTACCAGAGCTGCGTTTATCATATGGGCCTGCTGGTCTGGTGTCCGGTGCTTCTGTCACTCATCTAATAATATTTGTTCATGTAGCAAAGGAGCGGTAGATGTAGGCCTAGGCTAGCCTATCACTCGGATAGCAGCTAAAAAATATATAGGCTACACTCACTCCGTTAGGAGCAACTCTCTCAGTTTACACTAGGCTACTTCAGCTGGAAGTTTTAACAACTGTGGACTTGACTAGTGTAGGCCTAAGCTTTCGTTCAGCTGACGGTAGCGCTGCCATCTGACTGTGATCATCCAGAACCGTGCAATAAAATTCCACCTATCCCATCAGTAACAAAGTTCGAACTAGTCACTGTAACCGACAACATTTTTTTAACGTAACCTAGACCTAGTATCTAATGTTACGGAATTGCAAGAAAACGAGTGAAAACAATTCCTTACTTTTAACCACGCAAGTGCGCGTGTCATTTATTAAAACGGTAGAAAACTGAATCAAAGACGGTGTTACCAGATATACGGTTTCTGAGATTCTGAGTTTCCATGGGTGGAGTCGGGTGGAGTTTAGCGTGAATATTTATAAACGGAGGTTGACGTGCGCGCGCGCCTAGAGAGCATTCATGAAGCGTGACTCAAATGGAACTGAAAATGTTGGTAAAGAAGCTAGAAGACTACAGCAATTTTAACACGTTTTTAAATGTTGATATGGGATATTGTGGAAAAACGTGACAATTTCGACGACCACTGGTGGTCGAGTAAGTGTATTTAGGCAATTTGGCGTCTATGTTTTGATCTTGTGTAGCTTAGACAGGCTAGCCTACTACAGCCTATCAAATTGTCATTACTTTCATTTAGCCCTGTTTAAATGGCCTATTTAGCACTTAAGGTTGTAATGTCAGTGGGACATCATGGTAGATGTCTTGAAAGTGTTAGTACATCATCTGTTTTTGTGTGTGATGTCCAATGAGTTTCGAGGTTTGGTCATGCATGCTTGACTGCCTACATAAACATGTTAGCCTAGTTTGACAAATTTACTTGTGCTGCATTACAATGCCCAGCTACCTCTGTTGCCAAAAATGCTTTATTAGACATTCTGATATCTTGGAGTCTTGTGAAATAATAAAACTTGTTTTATACAATCATGTTGTTATTGTACCATTAGGGAAGCAGGGCATTAATATGGGCCATGCACTTACAGTATATTGGTTATGTTTATCCATAAAGGTCATAACTGCATTAAGTCAATATGCTTTATTACCTTACAAACACTGTCTAGCTTTACATGGATGATGCCTTCTGTAAGAGAAGTCCTTCAGATACACAAGATGAATGGGTTATGGTGTGGTGAATGGGTATGAATGGCTAATGGTTACAAATTAAGTAGTACTTTACAAGAACCTATGTGCTCAATGTGGATGATGGGGGGGGGGGGCTATAACGTAAAGTTCATCAGTCATCAGATTGAGGTGAATGACTACATATGGGCTGATTATAACAGGTAGTAATCTGGCCCTTCTAACCCCAAATTAGTCATGTGATGCATAAAGGACCCCAGAGGAGTTTCCAATATCATTTTGAAAGCCCATGAACTCTTAATAGAGTTAATGGCATTTTGAGCAGGTCTTATTGCTTTGAAAGTTTACTGTTCAGGTAGGAACAGAGAAACACACCACTCCACTTGTGTATTGCCAGACAGGCTCATATCATGCTGTTCTATATGCATGCCTATTAATTTACATTTTCAACCAAATCTGCTGTTATGTTCTATTCCCTAAGAATATAGGCTAACATGGCCAGACTCCCTCTTACTATGTAAAATTAAAATGGAAAAGAATAAACTGCTCTACAATAGATAGACAGGGCACCCCATTTCTGCCCTTTGAAGGCTGATTACCCAAACTTTATTTTGTATAACCTTATCCTTGCACACAATACTCTGTGGGTATTTTGGTATGGTAATATATATATTTTTACAACTTTGGCTTGACATCTGTATTAAGCTTAACTCAATGTTTTTTGTCTTGAAGATAAAATGTGATTGCTGCCAGGGCTGGCAGGCCTACCACTGAATGTGTAAACTGGCCTGACACTGAAGGACAGTTTATATGCCCTGGCTGTAAATAACTAATACAATAAATTGTTTTCACAACTTTTTGTGTGTTTAGTTATGTGTAGTAATTCCTATAGATTATGTCTCAGAATTACATATCACATGTGCTTTAGAGCCATGACAGGATGCCATTTGTTCAGAGTTAGGACACACACAGGCGTGTATAACATGCTATTTATTGCACAGACATTTGTGTTGTAGGCTATACAGTGGGTCAATTTGATGTAGGCTATGTTGCTGCCTGGGCTAACATGTCACTACAGATGCACAGAGCCTAGGCTACAATCAAAACGATAAAAAACATAATAGCCTAGCTAGGCTAAGACTACCATCAAGGCCTACTGTGTAAAAATCGCCAATATCCTTAATGGTAAGCCACCCACTGAATCTGACACAAAGTTTTGTTTGACTGGCTGCGACACAAGATAACAACATTGACGCCAAATTGCATCTAAACTCGAACACGACATAGTCATACTTTCCATTAACATGACAACATCCAAAAACGTGTTAAAACGCCGTGATCTTCTACTTTCTTTGACAACATTTTCAGTTCCATTCATTCACGCTTCAGCAATGGGCGTCTAGACACTCGCGCACGACATCCTCCGTTCATAAATATTCACGCTAAACTCCGCCCTGGAAACTCAGAATCTCAGAAACCGTATATCCGGTAACAACGGAACTGTCCATCAACAAAATCAGCATGCAGTTTAAAAGTCCCGTTATTTCAAGTCCCAGACATTTAAAGGGACAGCGGTCACTCAAGACAGACATACACCACAACTGAGTGATGAACGTGAAATTCTTTGAATAGCCTACAAAACACTGCATTTAGATGACAACTGCGTGAAGAACCACGCGAATCTAGTTAATGGCGAATTAAGTTTATGGCATTCACATTTAAATCATTCTATGAAAACTTGATCAGTTAAATTGTTCTCATAAAAGGAACAGCAAATTATACAAAATATTCCAAAAAGGCTAGTTTTATTGCAGTGACAGAAAACTGCAACATATGAGTTTAAAACCATGTTAAATTTGAAAGCATCTAGCTAGTGACAGGATGTTTTAGGGGGGGAAAGAAACTCTGTAACCTACTTGATTCCACAGTCAATGTTCAGTATTTGGCTTATAATTTAGCCTATAATATTGGCATTTGAATCCATGAAAACTAACCAAAATCTATCATTTCCTATCGACAACAGACCAGTAACGCATCGAATCGCATTGCTACACATTTTGAAGTATTGAAAATAATCAAATCATTGGCTTAAAGAATCTATATTTTATCAAATTGTGATTAAACTTGATTTACACTCCTAAATGGCATCCTTACCTACCTACCTAACTGTTGTTTTGGGAAGTATTTATCATGCAAGCATCGTGCATCCATGCTGAGTAATGCAATGAAATCATAGTTTTCAATTTTGCATTAAAGCAGTCCACTGATGTGCATGTTTTCACGGACTGCTTTGTGTCAAATGTGCAACAACAATACCATACCAATAATAATGGCTTTATATATCCATATAAATAGATTTCTGGGCCTATCCTTAGACTAGAGTTGTTTCGGTGGTGTTTGTTCTTCATTTTTCACCACACATGTTTGGTGTTTTAGCGTCATTTGTGCCAAGGTTATCATTCACCTTATTAGGGCTAAGGGCTGGTTAGGATAACTCAAGGGCTAGGGTTAAGGTAAGGACAACTGAAACTGAACTCCTCGACACTACAAAAAAACATTGTCATTGACAATGACCATACTTAATGATCACAATTAGAAATTATTAGTGTACCTAATATTTATGATTTATACCTTATAGCAAGTAGTAAGTGGTACCCCCCCCCCCCCAAAAAAAAAAGGGCTGCTGCTTGATGTCGTGTTGGTAGTAAAAAATATTGTGGAGGTAGTAAAAAAGGTAGTAAAAAGTAGTAAATTCAACTCTATGATTCCTGCATATACCCTGTAAACACAACCCCCCTGTGTCTACAAGAAGTCTACACACATTTGAATAATAACGCAATGAGCATAAGACATAAGTCTGTTTGAATATGGGAGCGTGTGTGTGTGTATGTGTGTTTGACAAAAGTATCTCTCTCCATCTGTAAAGCGATTAAAAGCAAAAGCAAAGAAGAAGTTAATTTGTGAGAACATTGTGCAAGACGATGAGAAGGGAGGGCTCGCCTTCTCACAAGGACGTTTGGGCGGAAGTGCTACTGTCTCCTCTCTGGCCCTCTGTCTCATGTTCACTCTGTCAATCTCATGCTCATCCCCTTCACTCTCTGTGCTCCTAGCTGTGGAGGGGACAGAGAGGATGCAATCTCATGCTCATCCCCTTCACTCTCTGTGCTCCTAGCTGTGGAGGGGACAGAGAGGATGCAATCTCATGCTCATCCCCTTCACTCTCTGTGCTCCTAGCTGTGGAGGGGACAGAGAGGATGCAATCTCATGCTCATCCCCTTCACTCTCTGTGCTCCTAGCTGTGGAGGGTTTATCATTAGGTGGCAGTCTCGCCAGGTCTCGCTAGGTTTTTTTCGCCAGACAACGCTGGATGAGTCCTTTCTACTAAGACAAGATGACTCTGACCACGACAATCAGGGGAGACCAGAATCACCACACAATCAGGGGAGACCATGTACATGCTGAAGGGCAAATGGAATATCAAAATGTTTTACTCTGGCCTTTTATGGGGTATGTATTGGCAGACAGCCCTGGTAACTTACCGTTGTCGTTGACACACACGCTCGCGTGTACGTGCGTGTCCGATAATCCCTCTCCCTCCCCCTCGGTTTTTCAGCCAATCAAATGACGACGTTTCTTGTACTGTCGTGCTGGCTGTCGGAATCATAGACTGTATATAGAACTATATATATATACACACGCACGCACACACACACGCACACGCACGCACGCACGCACACACACGCACACACACACGCACACACACACACGCACGCACGCACACACACACACACACACACGCACACACACACACACGTACACACACACACGCACACACACACACGCACACACACACACACGCACACACACGCGCACACACACGCACACACACACGCACGCACACGCACACACACACGCGCACACACACGCGCACACACACACACGCACACACACACGCACACGCACACGCACAGACACACACAGAGACGCAGACACAGACGCACAGACACATAGACACACACACACAGACACAGATGTACGCTGCTCTCTCTGCATCTCCTGCATCATGTACATGCTGAAGGGCAAATGGAATATCAAAATGTTTTACTCTGGCCTTTTATGGGGTATGTATTGGCAGACAGCCCTGGTAACTTACCGTTGTCGTTGACACACACGCTCGCGTGTACGTGCGTGTCCGATAATCCCTCTCCCTCCCCCTCGGTTTTTCAGCCATGACGACGTTTCTTGTACTGTCGTGCTGGCTGTCGGAATCATAGACTGTATATATTCTATATATACAGTCTATGGTCAGAATGATCAGCAGCACAAATGAGTTCACTAAAATATTGGTGGAGACAGTTTTGTCATCTTAAAATGTTGATTAGGACTAGTTATAGCTTCCCACCCTAAATCTACTCCCTACGACCACACACCAGGTCCAAGACATTAGAAAGAGTGACTGAACACTGTTCCATCTCCACAACGGGCCGAGCGGAGTGGGTGATAGGCCAAGTCACTTGCAAGAGGGCGATAGCGACACAGACGTTACCGACGAGGAGGAGGATTTTAGAGATATAGATATTGTATTTTTAGTATAGTATATTCTTTATCTTCTACTGTCCTTATTGCTTAGTTGTGTATTTTATATTATATACTTTTTATTACTTTTTTCTGCTGTTAGTGAATTTGTGTGCGATGTCTGTTTGCTACTGAGACCTTGAATTTCCCCTGGGGATCAATAAAGTATCTATCTATCTATCTATCTATCTATCTATCTATCTATAGCAACCAAAGATCTTAGCTGTGATACATGCATGCAATGTGATGCAAAGTATAGAAAAGTAATGAAATATACAGAGACAGGTCAAGAAATATAGTGCAATGTAGACAGTAGTATACAGTTGATTTACAGAAGGTGGTTTAGAGTAATATTAAGTATTCCTTTATTCCTTTATTCTGAGATACATCAATAGGCTCTCAAAACAATCCCAGGCTCTCAAAACTATCCCAAACAGACACAAGGTCTTTATAGAGCAAATCCATATAGATTATGTGTCAAATAAACCAGTAAAACAGAATTAGGGGATGGAATATATAACATTAACACTCATAGCTCATATTTTTTTTAAATAAATCAGTGGAAAAAGTATCCTGACAAGCAAGCAGCATTTTAATGCCTTGGTCATATTTCATAATTTCAATTCTTCTGTAGGTTACCTGATAGCCCAGTTTGAGAGACGCATGACATTATTTATTTTTGCAGCCAATCACTGCTGTCGTTTTATTTTATTGATTTCATCTTAGTCATATAGAAGCTAAATTCGAAGGCAGGCCACAGGTAAAATCCAACGAACCGCATTTACCCCGCAAGCCAATAGTTGAATAGCCCTTTCCTAGAACTTTTGAGATATTTCCACTGCTCCAACACTGAAAGGCACTGTTAGAATGCTTGGATCAAGCCAGGTTCAGCATAGTGTATGCCACTGTCTGCTCACGTTGGTGACCGGACCAGGGCAAGCACACTTTCGGAAATGCAGTCTAGTTTTTTATACTACCTTGTCTACATTATACATTACTCTCTTATTTGTCCATATTTATTTATGCCGGTCTCTAGACCTTATTCTTGCACTGGTGCACTGTGGACTACTGTTGGACTACTTTTTGCACCTTCACCATGACACTCACTCTTTTGAGCACCTTACCATGCACACAGAATCACAGGCCCAGTCCCGGCCCTGACGCTGCAAGCGCCTCATGCTTGATCATCCTCAAGCATACTGTGGATTTTTTAATTTTATTTATATTGTTTATTTAGTATTTAGTTTTGTTATTTTTCTTATCTTCTACGGTCTTTATTGTACAGTGGAGTTGTGTTATATGTTTATACTTATACTTATATTTACCATTTCTGCTGTAAGTGCATGTTGTGTGTGATGTCTGTATGTTACTGAGACCTTGAATTTCCCCTTGGGGATCAATAAAGTATCTATAGTAAAGTATATATCTATCTATCTATCTAACAGAAAACTATATTGATCTTACACAAGTCCTTTGACCCAGAAATGTAAGTTTCAGAAGAGTGACAGGCTCAAACAGCGCCAAAAATATTTTATAAAACAGGAATTTTGATGATAACTAGCCACTTTTTAGCTTGGGATTTCTCAGGAACAGAGGCATGTAGAAATAAACGGTTTGTACCTACTGAGAGCTTAAAGTCTCACCTTTCAAACGAGTCATAGTATGTGTCCATAACTATAACTATAACATAAAATACGCTGTGGCTCTACAAAAATCTTCAAGAGTGATCTAGATTGCTGGCACTTTGGCCAAAGCTTCCGAAAACAGCGCAGCATTCAAAGTGTTAATTGATTTAAACATAGACTTGGGTTGAAACATAATGCAAATGTTTAAGGCTAAAAGACTGAAAGGTATCTTCAAGTAGTAATGGTGAAATGTAAATAGTGTTTAACAGGCACTCCTCTAGAGATGCTTCAGGCACTGCAAAAGGCCTCATTGCCAACTGTGGTGAATGCCAACCTGCCACTGGCTCTCTTTTGTGAAGATCTTGCTCTCAGTAATGTCCACGCGGTTCCAGGCCACAGCCAGCTCCAGTTGCCTCTCCCAGCCCCTCAGCCCTGCGTTCTCCTCACTCCTGGATGCTGAAAGGACACCCACATTAGACATATATTATACATATGGATGGACACACACCTCTACATTAGCATTACATGGCATCTCCATACGCATCCTCAGGCCCTGAGTTGTACAGCTGACTGACATTTGGACTGACATATTCAACCTGTCACTAGCCCAAGCAGCTGTCCCCGTGTGCTAAAAAACAGCTCTGTTGTGCCAGTACAAAAACACTCCGCTGCAACGGGTCTTAATGACTTCCATTCGGTTACACTCACCCCCAAGACCTGGTTACCACCCTCAAGGGATCCCTTCAAATTCGCCTACCGGAGGTTGCCATTTCAATGACAGTTCACTCCGCCCTGTCCCATCTTGACAACAGCAACACCTATGTGAGAATGCTGTTCATTGACTTCAGTTCAGCATTCAACAACATCATACCCTCCAAACTGATCAACAAACTCTGAACTGGGCATCAATAGACCTCTGAAGTCAGTTTACAAAAAGGAACCAAAGCTGCCATCTTTGCCCATATAGGGAGATCCGGGTGTTAATTGAGGCAAAACTACCTATTGAAGGGAAACTTGGCAGGATTTCCCCCTCTGCTGGAGAAATTGTGCATCATGCTATTTCAAACTGTGGAAAAAGGTAATGATAAAGCACATGGATTTGTTTACAAGCTAGCAAAACAGTTAGCATAAGTTCGGCAGACAATGTGGATGTTACAAGGTAAGAAACATGATTTAAAATGAGTTTCATGTTTCTAACTTCTCTTTCTGGGACGGTAGTCTCAATGTTGCAAGGTTGGTTTTCCGCCTGGGGACGCTAAGGGCAGCGGGAAAAGTCACCATTTTCACTGGAACAGGTCATTTAACCATCCAAATGATTTCTAAACGGGTTTATTACGTTGAAATAGTTGCCAAGTTCCCCTTTAAAGGAACCGTACGTAAGAAATGTATTTCAATTAATCATAAAATGGCCCTGATATGTCTTTAGACACTAAGAAATCATGTTCATTTCAAATACTTATATCACTGACAACAGTAGTCCGGCCAGGATATTGTTATTTCAAAAGTGAAGTTGCAGCCCTCAACTGATGTTGATGTTTTGGCCTGATGCGCCACCCTCCACCTATCTACTAATCACAAAGTCAGTAGTGTTTCGGCACCTGGGTTGGCAACCTCAAGTCAGGGGGGAGGGGGAGGGGATACACCGCTCTACAGTAATTTGAAAGTGATTGCAGTACCAGTTTTGGCCACAATCTTACATATGGTTCCTTTAAATAGTCTCAGTCTAACAAGCAATCAGCTTGTACCTCCCCCTAATCAAGGTTGCCTACTCGACTAGGCTACTATGCAGTATTCCACTACACATGCAACTAAAGTATAACCAGTTAGTCTGAAATGCTCATGTAACCCTGGTCACTATGTCCTAGTCATTAGTTTAGTTAACCATAGATTGCTTGCAGAATAAATAAATTCGTATAGTTCATGACACATGAATAAATAGGATTTATGATAAAAATCTTAAATATAGCAATAAATACAAATAAATAAACACACACAGGTTTATTCACATGCACTCATTTTATTTTAAAAGTGACGAATGTGCTTTTCTTTAATGTGATAAAGACGGGGGGGACATGTGAAGTTCACATGCTCAAGCTGAGCCAATCAGAAGCCGCTAGTAGCTACGTTACTGTTTATCTTTTTTTTTTTCCTGCGGGACCGAGAACAAGACGGCTGCTTGCTGAAATTCGCTGCAGATTCTGTTAACTAGCATTTGAAACTTCGACGTTTACTTTCCTCTTGCTGTTATTGTAAGAGTCAACAGATTAGTAATTGTTTTGCCGCTGGCTGAACGAGGATTTTGGGTTTTTGCGACGGACACTAGAAGAAATGTAAGTAGATTCCTGGCTATGTTGCTAGTTTAAGCTGTTAGCATACGAACGATGGAAAGTTCCGTTTACAAATTTGCACGTTGCTGAAACTCCCATGTCCCCTGTGTCTTTTGAAAGCGGTTGGAAGCTGAACTGGCGTGAGCTGTGATCGTAGTGCCAGTGTATGTGTATACAAGATTTTGATCTCTGGTGAGTGACCATTGATATTAGCTCATAAATTACGTTTTGAGTGTACATGCCAGTTAAGCTAGTATGGATGAATAAGTTGTGAATTTCATGTTGTATTAAAGGATGTTCATGCTAAGAAAATATATAGCTTGTTTATATTGTTACATGGCTCACTTCGTATGGTTTCTGAGTGAGTGGAGGTAAAGAAAGACATGAAACAAAGTTGATGTTTAGTTATATTTTATTTGATGTGAATGTAATTCATATGCATGTATATATAGTTGTAATTAAGAACATTATTGTAACCTTGGTTTGGCCTACTTAGGCCGGGTCTTTTTCTTTTCTTGGTTTTTTCCCTTCTTCGAAATCTGAGATCTGCGCATGGATTCTTCTGCTGTGATCGCTTCTGCATTGTAGAGGTGGAGGTAGCTTCCAGCAGTTGTGGCGAGCCAACCTAATTGGAGATAAGAACTGTGATTTTGTTATCCACCCGGTGGATTTATGTTTATTTCTGAATTTATATTGTCATTTCATGCATTGAAGGACAATTCATTTAATTTATATTTTTGTGTCTATACATTAATACAATACATAAAACTTACCTGTGGGTTGTGTACGTTTTTCCTCTTCTACTCAATGCCAAAAATTGATATCCCTTTCTCCAGTAACGAACCTAAGCTTTTGATGCGCTGGTCCAAAAGGTAAACATATAGTGTGTAGGAATCTGTAATCTTCAGTGGGTACTTTTAAATAGTGTGAGCTGAAGTGTGTTACACTCACTCTTAACTCAGCATTCATATCATCATCAAAGAAGTTGCAACAACATCCTGCTACAGACTCACTCCATACATCGAGGGGACTGGACCACTATGGTATAAAATTCTCGCCAAAAGTTTTCTGTACCTGTACCAAAGTTTTGTGCTTGTAAGAATATTTTGTGCACGTAAAAATGGTTTGTACATCTTCAAATCCGTTTTCTCACTGTGTAGAATTTTTTTTTGTGAATTTGCTAACGATATTTGCACGCACGGATTTTCCATTTGCAAGTGCGCATCTGTTTTCTACAGACATGAAACAGATCTACGGGTACGAAACGAATGTACAAGTACAAAACTTTTTTACAAATTTTCCCAAAACAGCCAATCACAGCACTGCTTACTGAACGGCCAGTCAGCCGATCAGCTCGCTTCTTTAATTCTGAAACGCTGAACGCTGCAGCTCTTGGTACATCCATGTAAACACCACAGTTCAGAAGAGGTGAAACACTTAAAAAAGAAGAGCTATCTTGGCTAACAAGCAAACAGCTCAACTTAACTCTATTCCTTCCCTACTATGAATCTAATATCATTAACTAGAACTAATAAAATTCGGATCATTAGTATTATTATTAATGATATAATTGTTCTGTATAGTTTTTGTGTTAGTGTTTTCCGACTAGTCATTCCTCCCTTTTGTATTTCCCACGTTAATGTGCGGTGCTTTCACGTAATGTTAGCAGACGGTTGATAGTATCTTTGACGTTAGCTTAGCCCAGCCAATACTAGCCCAGTTAGCTGCCATTACCTATTGTTACCTACTAATTACCTATCCAGTGCTTGCGTTTTAAACTATACTGTTTATTAGTTCTAGTTAATGATATTAGATTCATAGTAGGGAAGGAATAGAGTTAAGTTGAGCTGTTTGCTTGTTAGCTAAGTTAGCTTGTTACCTAAGCTAGCTAGAACATAACAGTTACTGCTACCAAAAAAGTTCAGGGTGGCTTTAGGCTGACTCCCTTCCCTCCCTCCCTTTGTATTTCCCATGTTATATGTGCGGTGCTTTCACGTAACGCTAGCAGAGACAGTTGATAAAAGCAGTATCTTTGACGTTAGCTTAGCCCAGCCAATACTTGTTTCACCTCTTCTGACTGTAGTGTTTACATGGATGTACCCAGAGATGTCCAGCGTTTCAGAATTAAAGAAGTGAGCTCATCGGCTGACTGGCCGTTCAGTAAGCAGTGCTGTGATTGGCTGTTTTGGGAAAATTTTTAAAAAAGTTTTGTACTTGTAAATTCGTTTCGTACCCGTAGATCTGTTTCATGTCTGTAGAAAACAGATGCGCACTTGCAAATGGAAAATCCGTGCGTGCAAAAATCGTTCGCAAATTCACAAACATTTTTTCTACACAGTGACAAAACGGATTTGAAGATGTACAAACCATTTTTGCATGCACAAAATATTTTTACAGATACAAATTATTTTTACATGTACACAAATATTTTTTACGAGCACAAAATATTCTTACAAGCACAAAACTTTGGTACAGGTACAGAAAACTTTTGGCGAGAATTTTATACCATAGACCACAGCTTCCGGTAAGGGCAAAGGGGTGTGTGCGTGTTTATTAACAACTCATCATGTGGAGATGTACAGACTGTTTTACTACTGACATGCTATTATCTAGCAAGGGAATTTACTGCAGTGTTTTTGTCCGCTGTTTACATCCCCCCGCGAGCCAACTCCCCGGCAGTGCTCAGTGAACTCCATGTCGTCATCAGCGGGTTAGAGACTGCTCATCCTGATGCTGTTTTTACTGTCGCCGGCGACTTAAACCAGTGCCATCTACGGACTGTACTCCCCAAATACTCTCAGCAGATGGACATTCCTACCCGAGACAACAACACAGTGGACCATGTTTACAACAACATACGCGCATACAAGGCCGCACCCCGCCCCCACCCCGGTCACTCAGACCACATATCCCTCTTCATGTACCCGGCTTACAGACAGAGACTAAAACAAACCCTGGAACCCAGAGGCTGAGAGCATCCTGCAGGATTGTTCTGCCCAGGCAGAGTCTGAGAGCATCCTGCAGGACTGTTTTGCCCAGGCAGAGTCTGAGAGCATCCTGCAGGACTGTTTTGCCCAGGCAGAGTCTGAGAGCATCCTGCAGGACTGTTCTGCCCAGGCAGAGTCTGAGAGCATCCTGCAGGATTGTTTTGCCAGGCAGACTGGGATGTTTTCAAAGCTGCAGCCACTCTGGAGGACTCCTCTGTCAGCATACAGGATTATGCTGAGTATGTGACTGGGTACATTAGCACCTGCGTTGATAACATCGGGACCACAACCATTGTTCCTCTCCCCAAGAAAAGTCCACCCACCTGTCTGAATGATTATAGCACTCACTCCGATCATCACAAAGTGTTTTGTGAGAGTGGTGATGGCCCACATTCAGAGCAGCATACCAGACACACTGGACCCCCTGCAATACGCATACCGGCCCAACAGATCCACCTCAGACGCCATCACTGCTGCACTCCACTATTCCCTCTCCCACCTGGAAAACAAAGACTCCTACGTCAGGATACTCTTTGTTGACTACAGCTCGGCCTTCAACACAGTCATCCCCCACAAACTCACCCACAAACTGCTCACACTTGGCCTGCACCCCACCCTCTGTGACTGGCTCCTAGACTTCTTGACTAGCAGGCCTCAGTCTGTCAGGATTGACTATAAGACCTCAGCCAGCATCATCACCAACACTGGCACCCCACAGGGATGTGTCCTCAGCCCCATCCTCTACACCCGTCGCCTCCCACAAGGACAACATCATCCTGAAGTTTGCCACAAGCTGTTTGTCATCTTCACAGAGGAGCTTGAGTTCTGAACGGTGCAGACTGCAGAATGGTTCTTGAGGACTTCTCTTCTGTAGGAACATCTCACACAGGTTCTTCAGAAGCAAGTTACATGGAGGCTTGTCAGGAACGGCCCGGGGATTGAACCCGGGTCTCCGGCGTAGCAGGCAGACACTTTACCACAAGACCAAAGAGGTGACTCAAATGCAGAGCGAGGCAGACAACGGAAGTCAGGTTCAAGAGTTTTACTGTGTCAAAAAGGGTGTTTTAACAAAGGCAAAGGGTAGACCAGAATGGGACAATAAAGACTCAGTGTCAGTTCTCAAAGCTCAGTAGTTAATCGTCAAAAGTCCAGAAACAAAACTCCAACGCACAGAAGATCCAGTAAATTCAAAATGTCCAATGTCCATAAAAAGTTCAGGGCAAAAGGCAAGGTCAAAGTCCAAGCAAAGTTTCAAAACTCAGAGTCCAAAAGGTCAAAAATATCCAGATAACCAAAACATTCAAAAGCGCAACAGAGACTTACAGGCGGTGTGATCTTCAGGTGACAATATCAAGACTGAGCACAGGCATACAAACAGAGGAGGCTTATAAAGGCAAACAAATGAGACACAGGTGACATGCAATTAACTTAACAAGGTCAACTCAACAAAAAACATGACTCAGCAAAAGAGGACACGGCACAAACAGAGGGGCACAATGAGGCCATCTGGTGGTGAAAGTTCAGAAGACGCCCCAAAACCTCACAGGACCCCCCCTACTAGGAACGTCTCCTGACGTTCACATTGGGGCGATCAGGGTGAGCCCGATGGAAATCTGCAATGAGGCCAGCATCCAGAATGTCCCGGGCGGGCCGCCAGGATCGCTCCTCTGGCCCATAGCCTTCCCAGTCAACCAGATACTGCAAACCCCTTCCGACACGACGCGAATCCAGAAGGCGATGGACCGTGTAAACCGGCCCACCATCGATCATCCGAGGGGTCGGAGGAGGTTTCACAGGGGGAGCCAGCGGGCGCAGGCGGGACACATGGAAGGTGGGATTTATCCGCATGGCCCGGGGAAGCTGCAGGCGATAGGCCACCGGGTTGATCTTTCGGAGCACCTTGAAAGGACCCACAAACCGTGGAGCCAGTTTGAGGGACTCGACCCGCAGGGGAAGGTCCCGTGTGGAGAGCCAGACTCGTTGCCCCGGGCGTAGAGAGGGTGCAGGGAGGCGCCGGCGGTTGGCTTGGAGGCGGTATTGGTGTGCAGACTTCTGCAGGGCTGACCGGACCTTTCGCCAAACTCGTCTGCACCTCCTGACGAACCTCTGGGCGGAGGGGACGGCAACCTCTGGCTCCTGGCTTGGGAAGAGTGGGGGCTGGAACCCAAGCTGGCATTCAAACGGGCTCAGACCTGTAGCAGAAGAGCAGAGAGTATTACGAGCGTATTCGGTCCAGATGACATACCTGCTCCAGGTAGAGGGATTTTCAGAAGCCAGGCAACGGAAAGTGGTCTCAAGGTCCTGGTTAATCCTCTCCGTCTGTCCATTAGACTCAGGGTGGAAACCGGAGGAGAGGCTGACTTTGGCTCCTACCAACTTGCAGAAGGCCCTCCAGAACTGAGACGTGAATTAAGGACCACGATCTGAGACCACATCCAAGGGCAGGCCAAAGGTCCTGAAAACATACTGGCAGACAATTTCAGCAGTTTCAGGTGCAGAGGGGAGCTTGGGCAGAGGGATAAAACGACAAGCCTTTGAAAATCTGTCAACAATAACTAGGATGACTGTGTTATTGTCTGTGACTGTCCGATGGTGGAAGGCCCGAGATGAAGTCCATGGAGATGTGCGACCACGGACGGCTGGGGATGGGCAAGGGATGGAGGAGGCCCTGGGGAGCAGTGTGCACACTCTTATTCCGTGAACAGATCATGCAAGCAGCCACAAAAGACTTAACATCAGCACTCATTTGGGGCCACCAAAACCGCCTACTGAGGAATTCTAGGGTCCTACGGGAGCCAGGGTGGTTGGTTAGTCGGGAAGAGTGTGCCCACTGAAGGACTTGGCTTCGCACAGCGGATGGCACATAGAAACGGTTGGGGGATCCGCCTCCGGGGTCAGGCTCCCTCTGCTGGGCCTCTTGTACCACTGTCTCAATTCCCCACCGTACTGGAGCAACGATCTTAGCAGGCGGGAGGATGGTGACAGGAGTCGGATCATCAGAAGTATTTTGATGGAGCCTGGACAGAGCATCTGGTTTCTGGTTCTTAGAGCCAGGTCGATAGGAAAGGATAAAATCAAACCGATTAAAGAAAAGGGCCCACCTTGCCTGCCTGGGATTGAGGCGCTTTGCTCCTTGTATGTACTGGAGGTTCTTGTGGTCTGTCCATACCACAAACGGATTCTGGGCCCCCTCTAGCCAATGGCGCCAGTCCTCCAGTGCCTTCTTGATCGCCAGAAGTTCCCGATCCCCCACATCGTAGTTCTTCTCGGCATCGGTGAGTCGCGAGGAGAAGAATGCGCATGGGTGGAGTTTGCCATCGTCTCGTCGTTGGGACAGGACTGCACCCACTGCCTCATCTGAGGCGTCCACTTCCACAACGAAAGGGAGAGAAGGGTCAGGTAAGGTAAGTATAGGAGCGGATGTGAACCTCACCTTCAGGTCCTTGAAGGCCCTCTCAGCCTCAGCCGTCCAGGTAAAGGCCCCAGAGGTCTTCTTGGTCAGGTTGGTCAGTGGGGCGGCCATGGCACTAAAGTTCCTGATGAATTTACGGTAGAAGTTAGAGAATCCGATGAAGCGTTGCACCTCCTTGACTGAAGTGGGTTGGGGCCACTCACGGACTGCGTCTGACTTCTTGGGGTCCATATGGAGGCTCCCACCCTCCAGGATGAAGCCCAGGAAGGAAACCTTGGAGACGTGGAACTCACACTTCTCTGGTTTGACAAAAAGGTTGTTGTTAAGGAGGCACTGGAGAACTGAACTTACATGATGTACATGTTCATGGAGGGATTTTGAAAAGATTAAAATGTCATCCAGATACACAAAAACATAACGATTTAGCATATCCCTAAGGACATCGTTGATCAGTGCCTGGAAGACTGCTGGGGCATTAGTTAAACCAAAAGGCATAACAAGGTACTCATAATGCCCCGTAGGGGTGTTGAAGGCAGTCTTCCATTCATCGCCTTCTCGAACGCGAACCAGGTGATAGGCATTACGGAGATCCAGTTTTGTGTAGATGGTCGCCCCCTGAAGCAACTCAAAAGCAGTGGACATCAAAGGCAATGGATAGCGATTCCGAACGGTTACCTTGTTCAGACCCCGATAGTCGATGCACGGTCTGAGCCCACCGTCTTTTTTCCCGACAAAAAAGAAGCCAGCACCGGCAGGCGAAGTTGAAGGTCTGATGAGTCCAGCTTCCAGGGACTCTGTGATGTAAGCCTCCATAGCCGGTGTCTCTGCTAGTGACAAGGAGAAGATGCGTCCTCGTGGAGGGGAAGTTCCTAGCAAGAGATCAATGGAACAATCATAAGGTCTATGGGGGGGCAGTGAAGTGGCCCTGGTCTTGTTAAATACCTCACTGAGATCGTGATACTCTGAAGGGACTTGGGATAGCTCAAGAGGGCTTGGTGGCTCAGGAACAGGTGACTTGGGTCTCGTGAGGAGGCATGAGGATTTACAGCCCGGACCCCATTCAACAATCTTGCCCGTTGACCAGTTCATATTGGGACTGTGGTGAGTAAGCCATGGGAAGCCTAGAACGACAGTGAACTCGGGAGAGGAGACTAAGTTAAACTGAATGTTTTCATTGTGACTGTCATTAATAGACATATGAACATGAGGTAAAATGAGTCACGGTACCTTTTCCGAGGGGTCTTCCATCGAGGGCTGTGACAGAGAGGGGGGACTTGAGATTGACTAGAGGAAGGCGAAGTCTGCTGGCCAGGGAGGCATCCAAGAAATTTCCTGCAGCACCAGAGTCTACCAAAGCCAGCAGATTGTGATGGTCTTGGCCCAAGGTGATGGTAATGGGAAGTTGCATGCAGGTAGATGACGCGTGAGGAGTGATCGTTGCCCCAGTCACAGTTCTCCTCCTCCTGGATGGGGCTTGGCTTTTCCCGCCAGCTCAGGACATGTGGATCGGAAGTGGCCCTGCACCCCACAGTAGAGGCAACATCGCTCCCTCATCCGGCGATCTCTCTCGGCTCGAGAAAGACGAGATCCCCAGAGCTGCATGGGTTCCTCAGGGGCAGGGGGTGGCTGCGAGATACCCTGGATTGGTGCATCAAGGAATGTTGTCGAATCCCTGGAAGGTTGTCACTCACGACGTCTCTCTCGCAGGCGGTTGTCGAGTCGGATGGTCTGGTCGATCAGGTCCTCCATATCCTCAGCTGGGTCTTTTGCTGCCAATTCATCCTTGATGCAGCCGGAGAGACCATGACGGAATGCTGCCATCAGTGCCTCCATGTTCCATCCGCTCTCAGCAGCCAGGGTGTGGAAGAAGACTGCATACTCCGCGACACTAGAGTTGCCTTGGCGTAGCTGGAACAGTCGATTGGCGGCATCTCTGCCCCCCACTGGGTGGTCGAACACTCTGCGCATCTCCTCTGTGAATCTTGCATAGCTGGAGCACGCTCTACCCTGTTGTTCCCAGATGGATGTGGCCCAGGCACGGGCCTTGCCAGTCAGGAGGGTAATTATGTAAGCGATGCGGGAGCGATCAGATGGGAAGGAGGTGGGTTGAAGCTCGAAGGTCAGGGAGCACTGGTTCAGGAACCCTCTGCAGTCTCTTTGATTCCCATCATACCTCTCAGGAGCAGGGAGCCTGGGCTCGGTCTGTTGGGCTCTGGCTGAGGGAGGGCTTGAAGGCGGAGGACGGGCCAGAAGAGTAGAGACGTTCTGTTGCAGTTCTTGTAGGATCCGCTCATGTCGATTGTAGGCTGCCTCCTGTCCGCGTAGAAGGTTCTCATGGCGAGAGACTGTTGCATCATGCTGGTAGGTGACTGAGCAGGAGCATCGTCTTGCATGGCTCAGTCTTGCTGTCAGGAACGGCCCGGGGATTGTAACAATCAACCTTTTACCTTTGGCTGTGTTAACTAAAACGCACAAGGGGCTCTTGTGAAAGATTAAGCAGTTAACAATAAACACGGTCAGTTTGTTATGAGATGCCTGAAACAATGTACAAATCAGAGTGCATCCGACACTTAATCAAAACTATAGCATAGACCACGGTATCTTCAGTTTACCAGCAGTAAAGGAAAACACGCACCCAACCATAAACCAGAATCGCGCACAGTATAGCGCTTTATATTTTCATACATTAAATGACCCACACAACCCCAAATTAATTCAATGTCCTTTGTTTTAGTCCCGAAAATAAACCTAGAAGTCCAAACTAAGCGAAAGATAACCTGTCCTTTGCCAGGACGCCCGCAAGAGTCTGTATAATCCCAACAAGGAAACGAGAAGGCCGCTGCCCGCGAATTGTCCCGCGACGTGCAAACAAAAAAGGTAATCCACAAAAAAAGGCAAAAAATGCGATGATCGGATTTATCCCACGCAAAATAGAAAGAGGCGAAAACAATCGGCCTCACCAACTCCGGTGAATAAATCCAGCCAGCCGACTGCAAAGGCTTCCTTGACGCGTCCTCTTCTTGGTAACGCGCTGGTCTCCCCGACAGTACAAGCGGCGTTTAATTTATATAAAGTCCGTTTCCTCCGTAGGGATACTTTTTCTCTATTTACCCCTTACAAGAAACAGTTTACAACACTTTCAACTGCAGCACTGAGTACTGGCGCCACACATTCAAAAATCTCACACACGCTTGCTACTCTCTTCAGAACGCCCCCATAATTTAGCGCGCTCCCCTATATAAGTTTGGGTGCGCGGTGATAGGCGTATCGGCCGGCAGTGTCCCCATACAAATCACCCATATCCATACCATCATACACAGTGGAAATAAAGCATGATAAATACATATAAATAAGTACATATTCATATCACACTGATATTATATGAGACCTACGGACATATATGTAATAAATAATACTTAATTTTAAGTAATGGCACCTAAACTAATGTGGCAGTGTCACAGTATTGAACCCGGGTCTCCGGCGTAGCAGGCAGACACTTTACCACAAGACCAAAGAGGTGACTCAAATGCAGAGCGAGGCAGACAACGGAAGTCAGGTTCAAGAGTTTTACTGTGTCAAAAAGGGTGTTTTAACAAAGGCAAAGGGTAGACCAGAATGGGACAATAAAGACTCAGTTCTCAAAGCTCAGTAGTTAATCGTCAAAAGTCCAGAAACAAAACTCCAACGCACAGAAGATCCAGTAAATTCAAAATGTCCAATGTCCATAAAAAGTTCAGGACAAAAGGCAAGGTCAAAGTCCAAGCAAAGTTTCAAAACTCAGAGTCCAAAGGTTAAAAACATCCAGATAACCAAAACATTCAAAAGCGCAACAGAGACTTACAGGCGGTGTGATCTTCAGGTGACAATATCAAGACTGAGCACAGGCATACAAACAGAGGAGGCTTATAAAGGCAAACAAATGAGACACAGGTGACATGCAATTAACTTAACAAGGTCAACTCAACAAAAAACATGGCACAAACAGAGGGGCACAATGAGGCCATCTGGTGGTGAAAGTTCAGAAGACGCCCCAAAACCTCACAGAGGCTCATCTTTGGAGGATCTTCTCCTGCAGATTGGACATTCTCTGGATCCTTTGGTCTCCCAGAATGTCTTCAGACAGGCTTTACAGATGCTGTGAGTGCAGGTCAGAATGACAGGTTCCTTGAAGATATCACAGCACACAGGACAGGAGAAATCCTCTTCTGAGAAAGACATGGAAGCCATTTTCTCTAAAGGTTTTAGTTGTTCTACACTGTTTACTGTTTTACAATCTCTACTTTCACTTTCACTGTTCTGAAAACTTGTGACAGTCTGAACCAGAATCCTGACTGAAATTAATCCTGCTATGTCAGCACAATATTCCAACTCAGGCTCCCAGTCTTTCTAACTGTTGTGAGACAAAACACCACTAATTTATACCGTTTTGTCTACAAGAACTATCATATCCTGTATTGCAACTGAACAGCAAAAAGTCTCTCAGGTTCATTTACTCATTCAGGTGGGAGGGACTCTTGAAAAACCTCAAGGTTTCTGATTGGGCAGCACCAGAGGTGGCGCTAGGCTATTTTGGGGGGTGCTGAACAGGGGGTCAAGATTGCGTGCAGATTAGCTTCGGCATGTTAGCATACACCATTTTCAAATATGGCGCTGCATGGAGCATTTGGAACCAGCTCCATGCATGAAAATCCGTGTTGGGCACGAGCTCTCATGCGCGTACATGTTGGTGGGCGGGTACCTATCCGGCGGCTACAGCCAAACGTTATTCAGTGCGTATTTCTTGAGGAGCCTAAGAGAAGACGTGCATATTGTGGTTGTTTATCCATCATATGACAAATAAAGAAAATTGTATTGATCTTGTTTCATTGTTGTTTGTCCAGAACAAACATAGCCTAAACATGATTAAAGACAATAAATTACACAACAGCGGCATAAAGACCTTGTCTCGTTACACCATGGGTCTCCAACACGTTGCTCTCTATAGCCGCCCCCTTTGGAGCTTGCCAGAGGCTGAAGCACTAGGCTACTACATTTAAACACAATTATTGCCACGATGCATTCCAGCCTACGAATTTAATAAAAAGTAAACCATGCATAATTTAAAAAAAAACTCAATTTAGGCTACTTCGCTATGCAATAAGGTTTCCATTAGAGCACAGCGCACGTTCAATGAATGAAGGAAAGGCCTTGTCTCGCAATAAACAGCTGGAAATTCCAACACTTTTTCAACTACACAAAACTTTACAGTGATCATCAAATACCCTCTAGATTTAAATGCCCATCAGTCTCAACATTTAACTAATAAAAGTCAAAAAGTAAATTAAATCCCCATACCAAAACCGAAAATCGTCTGCGTTTGATAGCCTGGTATGCCGCTCCAAACAAAACGCATGTCTCACAATAACGTACAATGTAAGAAATAAAGGTCTGCCTCGAATAAGCCTACCTCAAATAAATACCTGTGCTTTGCAACCTAAGTAAATAGCAGACCCCGGACATAATGTAGGATTTACCGAAAGTATGCAATCATACGATGTTGGACACCTGGCGATGCTCTGGCCGTCTACTGTGCCTCTGACACCGCTGCCTCATTTGGATGGTAACTCCACAGGTGAGCGCGAAGATTGGATGTCGTGGATGCGTAAGTAAACTGTTTTTTGCTGAGTCCGCAGACAACACTCTCTTTAACCGTTACTTTACCATCTGCGGTGTACAACTCAAAGTAAAGACACCACATTTTAGATGAGTTGGGGACGTAATTGTCCGCTCAGGCTTACCGTTCTGTGCGTTATCTTCAATACTATCTTCAATAATATTGAATATCTTCAATATTATTTTCAAAACAGGGTGGCTATTGAGGGCTCTGGCTCCAGTCATTATTGTGGTTACCGGCTATTATTGGCTTGATTTGGTCATGGGCCAACGCTAGAATACGTTTAGAGCACCCGCTATGAGATGGCAAACAATAAAATAAAAAACAAACTAATCATAGACTGTAAAAATGCGCTACACTTGGCACTAAAAACCGAATAGTTTATTTATAGTTCGACTACGGATATTTCACGTAATGTTCGAATGCATATTTGCTGCAGGACAGCAGGGAGATCGCTCTTAGTTAGAGCCGCTGTGTTATCCAATGAAATTAAGTTGCGCTTCAGGGCGACTCCACTTGAACTCCATGCGCGTTCCCGAGCAACTTTTTCTTCTTCTTGTTATGAGGCAAGGACTTTATGTGCATTATCGCCACCCTCTTACTGGAGGACGACTCTCTTTTTACAGAATATCCAATAAAAATCGACGTTGGTCCATGCGTCATTTCCAGCTTTGTAACTTGGCGCATGGTCAGAGCCGACTGACGCTGGATCAGAACCCCAGTGTTCAAGATGGCGTCGACTATGAATTGGCCGGATTTACTAGCCTAGCCTCCACCATTCATTTGTATGGAGGGCGGGACTTATATATAACTCTCTCCAGTTATATATAACACCTCCATGGTGCTGAAGCACTGCCACTTCTTGGTGTGAGATCCACTGCTGTCAGCTGCTCATTAGGGGCCAGAATAATTTACTGGGACATTGGGACACATGCCCCAGTATTGAACTGCTGTGTCCCAGATGGTCCTGAAAGCACATATAGATGGCCAAAATAATTAGCTTATATTATGTTAACTAGCTGAACAACACAGGTGACCACTACTGCATAATTTCATGGAGTGCTGAAATAAACTATTGTAGCGACTGGCTGTCAATCAGCTATGTTTAGCCTTGGTCACGCTGATGGTTGGCAGCCTGGGAGAAGGGGCGGACCCCCCGGGGGATAGGGATTGGGTTGAGGAAATTCTCACTCTGTTCGGTTCTGGGCCTGACACGGCCCGCTGTGTTCTATGCCTGCACTTTGTGCTTTTGTGTGAATAAACCCGTTAACTGAACTCTGGCCTCTTGTGAGATGCTACACTATTATTGACCATTTCTGAACTGTGAAAAGATTGATAAATTGAAACGTTAAAATATACAACATTTTCTTATGGGGGAGCATGCCCCCGTATTCCCGGTCTTCTGCCCCATTGTAGCTGGAGGTCTAGTGACGCCCCTGTTGGGGTCTTCTGCCCCAGTGCAGCTGGAGGTCTAGTGACGCCCCTGTTGGGGTCTTCTGCCCCAAATGTAGCTGGAGATCTAGTGACGCCCCTGTTGGGGTCTTCTGCCCCAGTGCAGCTGGAGGTCTAGTGACGCCCCTGTTGGGGTCTTCTGCCCCAAATGCAGCTGGAGATCTAGTGACGCCCCTGTTGGGGGCTGAGCCCCCCCAAAGGTCTGATCCTAGAATCGCCCCTAGACAGTTATTTAACCTTTTCTTCATCCACCTGTTGCAACAGGCCTACCATTCCAAATGACTACATACTGAATTATTGATGTTGAAGGCCTCTTCCATGAACTTGTCTCTCATAATATCTTGTCGTATAAAATAAGATAATGCTTAATAAATAACTAGATGTACCGCAGAGCGGTACAAAATATGACCGCCGCCCAGTCCAGCACATTTTTTCCACAAAAATAAATCACGCTGAAAGGCCTATATGATTCTAACTGTCTCACTAAATTGCATTATCCACACTCAATTCTCACTGATATCTGCTAGACAACAAGTACCAAAACATGATTAGTTCATAGATTTCACATGTAAAATTAATTTTATACAACCCCACCTCCATCTTGCCTGTTCATAATTCTGAGAAATTCTTGAATTGTGTGCATGTGTGCATGTACATGTTTATGTTATGCGTGTGTGTGTGTGTGTGTGTGTGTGTGTGTGTGCGTGCTTGTGTGTGTGCCTGCGTATGTGCCTGTGCATGCAAGCGTACATATGTCTACTGTGTGAGTATGTGTCATACGTATGATTACTGTGAATGTATGTGTGTGTGTGTGTGTGTGTGTATCTGTTTGTGCACATGTGTGCACATGAAATGGGTTAACATGACCCCTGGAGGCAAACATACGGAAAAAAATGGTCATCCTAGGCCCTACAGTTCTCAAGATATTCACAGAGAACTGTGTCTGCCCTACCCTTCTTTCAGGGGGTCCAGTCCAGCGGGGGGGCTACAGATCAAAACGAAAAATGACGGTTCCATGCTATCCATGTGGGGGTACATGCCCACCAAGTTTTGTGTACCCCGGTCTTTCAGTGTCCCGGGAATCCTTGTTGGTGTACGTCACTAAATGTACACATAAATTATTTTATTGTAAGGCCCCCCATGAACGAAGGTACACAAAACTTGGCATGCATTCGGAGGGTGTCATAATGATCCTACACTTTTAATTTCGTGCAGTTTTGACCTTGTCAGCCAGAGATATTGTGATGAAAACACCTAATTTTTTGCTTTTTAATTTTTAACTAGGTGGCGCTATACATAAAATAAGAGGTAATGGGATGGGTTGACATGCCCTCTTAAGACCAACATACATAAAAAAGGTGGACCTCCTAGGCCCTACGGTTATCGAGATATTCACAGAAAACTGTCTCCGGCCACCTACAGGCCAGTTGGTGTATAGTAACATAAATGAATTTATTGTGTGGCCCCCCATGAACGGAATTCCACGAAACTTGGCGTGCATACAGAGGGTGTCATAATGATCCTACACTTCCAATTTTGTACAGTTTTGACTTTGTTAGGTCACAGATACCTTCAATTACAACACCTCATTTTTACTTTTTTGTGTTTAACTAGGTGGCGCTATACATGAAATGAGTGGTTATGGAATGGGTTGACATGGCCCCTTGAGATCAACATACAAAAAAAAATGGTCCTCCTAAACCCTACGGTTTTCGAGATATTCACAGAAAACTGTGTCTGCCCTACCCTCCTTTCGGGGGGTCCAGTCCAGCGGGGAGGCTACAGATCAAAACGAAAAACGATGGTTCCATGCTATCCATGTGGTGTTACATGCCCACCAAGTTTCGTGTACCCCGGTCTTTCAGTGTCCCGGGAATCATTGACAGAAATTTGGGCATGCGAAAAAGAAAAGAAAAAAAAAAAAAAAAAATCTGACTAAACCTATATGACCGCCGCTTCGCTGCGCGGCGGTCATAATTATTCCTAATGATGTACCCACCTTACCTAATGCTTTAGCTGACGTGTTGTTCATGTATGAGGTCACAATGAGATACTATGCATTCATGCCAATTCCTGATTATTCATAAGATGGGGTGAAGGGATGAAGTAATACATCATCACATAATTCATGTCCCCTTAGCCTATAGGTATACTGTATACTGTACAGTGTTACCAAATCATGACATAATTCATGTACCCTTAGCCTACTGTACAGTGTTACCAAATCATGACATAATTCATGTACCCTTAGCCTACTGTACAGTGTTACCAAATCATGACATAATTCATGTACCCTTAGCCTATAGGTATACTGTATACTGTAAAGTGTTACCAAATCATGACATAATTCATGTACCCTTAGCCTATAGGTATACTGTATACTGTAGTGGGTAGTGTCCCCACCAAAGCTCAGACCAAACCTACGCCCTTGAGTGGAAGCTGTTGCAGATGAGACACATCATGGCTTAGTCAATAGATACACAAGCTAGTGGTTTAATCTTAATCAAGCTAGTGGTTTAATCTTAATCAAGCTAGTGGTTTAATCTTACACAAGCTAGTGGTTTAATCTTACCAGAAGTATCTGTTTTTGTGTCCTTTGCAATGAACAAAAGGCACAAACACTCCCCTTTTTGTGGTCAGGAAGCATTCTGTGCTTCACCACATTCACACAACTTCTGACGTTACTTCAAGTCTTCTAATGTGATGGTGATTTTTTTGTCACTCTGTTTTGGAAATCTGCACATTACAGAAGTTAACTAGATGTACCGCAGAGCGGTACAAAATATGACCGCCGCCCAGTCCAGCACATTTTTTCCACAAAAAGAAATCACGCTGAAAGGCCTATATGATTCTAACTGTCTCACTAAATTGCATTATCCACACTCAATTCTCACTGGTATCTGCTAGACAACAAGTACCAAAACATGATTAGTTCATAGATTTTCACATGTAAAATTCATTTTATACAACCCCACCTCCATCTTGCCTGTTCATAATTCTGAGAAATTCTTGATTGTTTGTGTTATGTTTATGTTATGTGTGTGGGTGTGTGTGTGTGTGAGTGTGTGTGTGTGCGTGCTTGTGTGTGTGCCTGCGTATGTGTCTGTGCATGGAAGCGTACATATGTCTACTGTGTGAGTATGTGTCATACGTATGATTACTGTGTGTGTGTGTGTGTATCTGTTTGTGCACATGTGTGCAAATGAAATGGGTTAACATGACCCCTGGAGGCAAATATACGGAAAAAAATGGTCATCCTAGGCCCTACAGTTCTCAACATATTCACAGAGAACTGTGTCTGGCCTACCCTCCTTTCGGGGGGTCCAGTCCAGCGGGGGGGCTACAGATCAAAACGAAAAATGACGGTTCCATGCTATCCATGTGGGGGTACATGCCCACCAAGTTTTGTGTACCCCGGTCTTTCAGTGTCCCGGGAATCCTTGTTGGTGTACGTCACTAAATGTACACATAAATTATTTTATTGTAAGGCCCCCCATGAACGAAAGTACACAAAACTTGGCATGCATTCGGAGGGTGTCATAATGATCCTACACTTTCAATTTCGTGCAGTTTTGACCATGTCAGCCAGAGATATTGTGATGAAAACACCTAATTTTTTGCTTTTTAATTTTTAACTAGGTGGCACTATACATGAAATAAGTGGTAATGGGATGGGTTGACATGGCCCCTTGAGATCAATATACAAAAAAAAGGTGGACCTCCTAGGCCCTACGGTTCTCGAGATATTCACAGAAAACTGTCTCCGGCCACCTACAGGCCAGTTGGTGTATAGTAACATAAATTAATTTATTGTGTGGCCCCCCATGAACGGAATTCCACGAAACTTGGCGTGCATTCAGAGGGTGTCATAATGATCCTACACTTCCAATTTCGTGCAGTTTTGACTAAGTTAGGTCAAAGATACCTGCGATTACAACACCTCATTTTTACTTTTTTGTGTTTAACTAGGTGGCGCTATACATGAAATGAGTGGTTATGGAATGGGTTGACATGGCCCCTTGAGATCAACATACAAAAAAAAAATGGTCCTCCTAAACCCTACGGTTTTCGAGATATTCCCAGAAAACTGTGTCTGCCCTACCCTCCTTTCGGGGGGTCCAGTCCAGTGGGGGGGCTACAGATCAAAACGATGGTTCCATGCTATCCATGTGGGGTTACATGCCCACCAAGTTTCGTGTACCCCGGTCTTTCAGTGTCCCGGGACTCATTGACGGAAATTTGGGCATGCGAAAAAGAAAAAAAAAAAAAAAAAAAAAAAAAAAATCTGACTAAACCTATATGACCGCCGCTTCGCTGCGCGGCGGTCATAATAATTATCTTGCGCCATATGCTGTGGACTGTCTGACTGGCATAAAGTGACATTCCTTTCCAATCCCCTACACATCCAACACTCAATATGAAAATCAAAGTTTAATTAATTACTTACTGCATTCTCTTTGTAAAACCAATAAGGCTGGACAGTAAAGAAGCAAACATGTTTAAGCAAAAGCTCCAGTAAGAATCAGCAGAGAGAGAGAGGTCATGTGAGCTGTGGTGTCTGATCCACATTATCAGGTGCCCAGTAAAGTAGAGTTTGCATGAACACTCCAGTGATGTAGATGAGTTCCTGTCCAATCTCCTCCATAGCTAATGGCAGTATTAACAAAGTCAAAGTCAAAGTCAAAGTCAAAGTCAGCTTTATTGTCAATTTCTTCACATGTTCCAGACATACAAAGAGATCGAAATTACGTTTCTCACTATCCCACGGTGGAGACAAGACATATTTTACCAATTTTAAGTCCACAGACAAACATAACATTCAAGTAAACAAAAAGTAAGTAAATAAGTAAATAAGAGGGCACATATAATGAAAAAATAAGAGCAGCAAAAAATGGTTGAAATTGTGCATAGACAGTCAATAAAATAAAATACTAGTGCAAAGTCAGGCCAATAAGAGGCTGAGGTAGTTCTGTTTGACCTAAGTAAGAAATAAAGTGGCATAGTGGTGCAAGTTATGTAAGAGCAGCAGAAGTGTTGTGTTTTCAGGACAACAACAAGTTGCAAAGTGTACAAGTGTGCAAGTGGAGTGGTGCAGGCGGCCATTGTGGGTCCAATGTCCAGGATGTTATGTAGCTGAGGGTGGAGGGGGGAGAGGAGGGAGAGAGTTCAGCATCCTAACAGCTTGGTGTATGAAGCTGTTGGTGAGTCTGGTAGTGCGGGAGCGCAGGCTTCTGTACCTCTTCCCAGAGGGCAGTAGATCAAACAGATTGTGAGCGGGGTGACTTGCATCACTCACAATTTTGGTCGCCTTGCGGGTGAGGTGGGTGGTGTAAATCTCCTTCAGGGAGGGGAGTGAAGCACCAATAATCCTTCCAGCTGTGTTCACTATGCGCTGCAGGGCTTTCCTGTTGTATTCAGTGCAGCTTCCGCCCCACACAGCGATACAGCTGGAGAGGATGCTACTATAAAACGTATTTGATACTGATCCGATAAACAAGAACAGTCTTGTTTATCGGATCAGTATCAAATACGTTTTATAGAAAATATCAGAACCACAACTTTAAATGCAACATCACAATTTCATCACAATTTTGATGAATGTGAATATAAATGTGCTTTGATGCCAATAAGTTTGACAAATAACAATTTGTTTCAAAATGCGAGTTCAGCACTTCCTTCTTGCTGGAGAATCCAATGCCTCTCACTCTAGCTTTACTCAAACGACTATAAAGATCTTCCCCAAATCATGTGAAAATCGTCTGGTGTAAGAGGCTGAGGTGTCTGACTGATACCTGTTTGTTACAGCTGATTTTCAAACAAATGTTTTTGATCTCAGTTACTTTCAGAGAAGAAAACTTGGTTAATCAGTTCCCTTGCAATTTAAGATAACTAGTGTAAGATAACCTGCTTTATGAATGGCAAGGATAGTGTCCCTGTTTTAAGTTTACAAATCATGTTTTGGAGGTATTTACACTTTCTGCACTGAAAATGTCCCCGAATTTTGTCTCTTAAATCTGGTCACCTTCGTCTAGTCTTGTTTTTTTCACCTTCCCACCTAGCATAACTCCTGACAGCTATTGATGGCAAGTATTAGCATTATGGCGGCCTGATATCACGTTTGACACTAGATGGCAGCGGAGTGCTGTTGTTCCACAATGCAGTCAACTGGTAGGCATCTACATTATAGCCTGCTATTGTTGGTCAGTACATTAGAAGCAGTGTTGTATAAAGTACTAGAAAGCAATACTTGAGTAAAAGTACAAGTATCGTACTAGAAAAAGACTTTGGTAGAAGTGAAAGTTACCTTTTAGAATATTACTGAAGTAAAAGTCTTAAAGTATCTGATATACTGTACTTAAGTATCAAAAGTAATTGTCTGATATTTAATGTACTTAAGTATTTGAAGTAAAAGTAAAAAGTAAAAAGCAAGCGGTCTTTATTTTGGCTTTCTTATAGTAAATCATAAAGCATATTCAGGGTTCCCATATCTTCTTAATCTCACTCATCAAATCAAAATCACATTCTTAGGACTTTTCAGACACAATTCTCTTAAGTTCAAAGAACAAACAGCATATTTTTAGAGCTGACATCAAAGAAACAAACAGAAACAGAAATGCCACTTTTGTATGAACTTCAGGTAGAAATGAAAAATAAATAACTTATTTCTTTAAAAAAATAATGACCTGCTGGTAGGGAGAACATTTTGGTCATGTTGTATGAGGCTTACTCCCCAGGTCACCATCTCACTCTCACACACACACACAGGCCACCTACTGTATGTCCAGCAGCTACTAATATGCCAGTCATAGTTGAAACTGAAAAGGTGTCTGTTCATCTTCAAAAGAAGCTGGTTTTCAAAGTTGACAGAATTCAGTGCCAGGCCCAAGACCGGCCAACGTTTTCCATAGTGGTGGAAATTGGATAAATAAAGCAACATTTCAGCTCTTACTATCCTGTAGTTTTTATTAGTACCATGGTTCAACAAATGTGTACAGTAAAGGTTATATAATAATTCACTTCAACTGAGAAGTCAACCAAAAATATTCCACTATTCCACAAGTTAACAAAAACAGAAAGAAAGAAAGAAAGAAAGAAAGCCTTTGAAATGTAGCCTATCCCACGCTTCCACAAAGAGGCATATTGAACTAAACACTAAAAATGTTTTTTGCATGGGTAGGCTATATTGTTGTTTGGTGATTTAGCCTACTCCTTTACTACACCCTCTTCTGAACAAACAAGGCATATTTATCATGTAAGGTAATTGCTCTTTCTTACATGTAAATAACTTTAATTTATCCTTTCTACTTGTCCCTGTAGTCATGGCCTCCTCATCACTAATTTCGGGCTCATCATTTTCAGTGGTCGACTGGTTGATCTGCTGCTCAGTCTCTTCTGGCCTCTTTCTACCATCCATCCTTCCTGACGCTTGTGTCTACTGTAGGGCCGGCTCGGCTATCCGTATCTGAGCAAACTTTTTGGAAAAGACGGGCTATATGGACCCAACCAACTCTTTTTGGGAGGGGAGAACTCCCTCACGTAGGCTACAACCCATGCAGAGGCATTGCATTGGTGTCATGCACAGAATGTGGAGCGTGTTCTACTGAAAAGATAGACTAACGTGACAAATGTCAATATTTTTTTCCTCGACCGGCCCAAAAGTGAAGCCGCCACCAGGAATTATCCCGATTCTTCCGATTACCCACCCCGGGCCTGATTACAGTGCATGAAAATGCACTGTACTGTTCTTCCTAGGCAACAACTTCTTATTATTATTCCGCTTACCACTTTTTCCGTACGCTATTTCTCTTGAACAGTTTAACTTAGAAACTTCATTCAAACTTTGTAACGTAGGTATTCAAACGGACCAAGCTGCTATGTCTTTTCAACTTTGAAACTTTTTAAACTATTAAAGAAAAACTTTTTAAAAATCCCCATAGACTTAACATTGCCGATTATGACATCATAATACGGCCATTAAGCAATTAGAATCCTATGGCAGGTGTTCAGGCCACCTGCAGCCTCCGGCTTTAAGCATACAATCTGGGTCAATTAAGACTACACATCCTATTCAACTGTTTCCTCTGCCCAAAACTGTTTCAAAATAAAAGTCCTCACTACAATAATCCACTGTTAAACAATGTAACCCATTAAAGTACACTGTAAAACCTGAGAAGTTGATTAAACTCAAATAAATTAAGGAAACAGATTGCCTTGAATCATTTGAGTTTGGTAACTTAAGTAGGTCAAGTTAAGTTAAACTCAAATCATTTGAGAAAACCAGTTGCCTTAAACCATTTAAGTTGAATAGCAGAGTTATCACTACTTGTGTATTTTGCTTTATGTTAACTTCTATGTTGATTTATGTTCACTTCTACCATTTAAGTGATTACTACTCAGAACTTCAACTTTACTACTCAATCTATTTGAGGAAACAGATTGCCTTAAACTATTTGAGGTATTCCAACTTATGAAAGTTATTTGACAGGAGACACTGATCAATGACAACATTTGTGCTATACACTTCCAAAAGCTTCACTAGCTGAAAAAAATAAAATAAAATAAAAATAAAATAAAAACAGATTCACAAAAACATAGGTTACTAACCATCAGTTCTTTCTCTATAAACATTTTAAAATTATTTCAACATTTATTCCATATACCTCAAAAGTGTGTGTGTGAAAATGCATGTGTGAAAGAGGGTTTGTTTATGTGTGCGTGTGAAATTGCATGTGTGAAAGAGGGTTTGTTTATGTGTGCGTGTGAAAAAGGGACAGAGATGGAGAGGAGGAAAGAGGAAGAGTGTATAGCCTACACAAAAAGCCTGAGAAAAAAGAAAGAAATATTTAAGAGGGGGTGTGTGACAGACGCAGAGAGACTGCTGAGTGTATAGCTGTGTGTTTGATAGACAAAGTGAGTGTGTGTGTGTGTGTGCACGTGCGTGAGTATGCGTGTGTGCATGTGCATGCACACGTGTGAGTGAGAGAGTATGTTTGATTGTGCATGAGATTTGAGTGTGCTTGTCAGTGTGTGTGCAAGACTGAGTGAAAGAGTGTGTGTGTGTGTACGCTTGTCAGTGTGTGTGCTACAGAAAAGTGTGTGAAAGACAGACGAGTGTGTGCACAACAGTGTATACACCAACGCAACTTCACAAGATTTTAAGTCTTCTGATGCCCTGTCTAAACATTGAGTTCTAACTCATTCTTAAGTGACAACAATTTGGGCTTAATCTGTCTCCTTCCATCATCTAAATTAATCAGAACGATCTGAATGAATTCAAAGAATCCTATTAAATTTTCTGGGCATTCCAGGTGAAGAGCATAAATCAGGCCAAATAAAATAACAAGTGCATCTGCCCAATATCGGTGAGATAGAACAACCTGATCCTCCAGAATGACAGCCACATGTTGCGGGCTGAAGGGAACTGCTGAGGCATTCTCATCTGTAGCGGCCAGAAGTGCGACTGCTCCTCTTTGGTCTTCGTCAAAGTCTGCTTCCTAAAAATACAGGAGAGAAATGCAAGACAATGCAAAGAATTATTGCCATGTGAGTGTATACAAAAAAGAGACATCATGAGAGTGTAGGGAGGTGTGTGTTTGTGTGTGTGTAAGATTGTGTGTATGCTGTTTCAAGGAGTCAAAAAGGGGGTGGGGTTGCAGCATGACTGTTCGAGAAGGGAATAGGCCGCAAGCAAGAGGGCCTTACCGTGCACCCCCCGCATAATCCAACGAAACCATTTTTTTTTTTAAAGGCCCGACATGCTGAACATGAATTAGAATGTTTACATTGAAAATGTTGGGTTGCACTACCTGTTTCAGGCCCACAAATAGATTTACATTGAAAATCAATGCATTTCAATAGATAGGAAATGCATTACAGGAACATGACTCTCCCATGACCTAGGGAAAGGTGTGACATCTGTCTTTGCATGTTTAATCACATCTAGAGGACCCAAGCTTTCAGAAAATGTATGGTTTTCACAAGGCAAATCAAGTAGAAAGACTTTACATTTTGGTCTTTATATTTAGGGAAAGCCAAGTAACAACTCAAACCATACAATTACTAAAAGCACGTGTCCTGTAGATAGATTAAATATGCAAAGACAGATGTCACATCTTTATGGAGAGTCATGTTCCTGTAATGCATTTCCAATGTATTCCAATGTATTGCAACGCATTGACCACCTGAAACAGGTAGTGCAACCCAAAATTTTCAATATGAACATTCTAATTCATGTTCAGCATGGTCGGACTTTTCAAAAAAAGATAGTTACGTTGGATTATGCAAGGGGGTGCACGGTAAGGCCCCCTAGCTCATGGCCTAGAAGGACAAGTTACGACGATGACATTAAAGCGAGAGTTCTGAAACTGTTGTGAGTAAATGAATGAATGAATGAATATGGTACATACCAGTGCCGGTTCAGACCTCCATGGGGCCCTAAGCAAAATCCTGCTAAGGGGCCCTCCTACCTGAACTCTGAGGACCAAAATGTAACAATTTTTTTACAGTATTGTCTGACACCTCAGTGCTCCCAATACAATCATCCCACCCCATTTTGGATGTCTATGGAAGTTACCAAATATAGTGTTTTTCCCTATAGGAGAAAGAAACATAATTGTGTGTGAATCACCTTCACACAGCAATAAATGCCCAGTTTCAGTGTCTGGGCTGTTTGACGCTGCTTTTGATGCTTGCTGTACATATCACCTTGCAAAAAATAACTGCAGTTATTTCAAGTACAGTTCAGTTATACCACAGTAGGCTACAGTGCAGTATAGTATCTTCATGTCCAAAATACTGCATTTCTGTAGTAAAGTACAGTACTATGCAGTACAATGTTTTTGTGTCTAAAATACTGCATTCCCTGCATAAGAACTATTTTCTCCAAAACTGCGGTTTTCATACTCAGAAATCTGCAGTTTGACACTTGAAGTAATGCAGCTTTTTTTTGCAAGGGTCTGGTTGTGCTAGTAGCCTACTGGCTGACTGTTCTTCACCTGTGTGTAGCTACTTGCCAAAGACATAGGCTATGAACTGGCTCCCCTGATTCTCTTATTATTTCAATATTTTTTTCAAACATAGACTATCTTAAACAATAATTTTAATACTTCATATAGGCCTAATTTACGATGTGCATCTATTGTCCATGCAGCACAGTGAATCAAAAGTTAATACTTTAGGCTAGGCCTATACTTTCCATTTTGCATAGGCCTACGTTCAGTTGTAGGCTATAAAGCTTGACTGAAACATTGTAAAACAATTAATTATTTTAAAAATGTATGGGAAGAGTGAAATCAACTATTAGTTTCGACAGGTCCTCGCATGTTTCTGCTGAAAAACTGCTAGTTTCATCCAGAGCTGCACGTTATGAACGCATTTAAAGATGCAGTCATTTTTTTTAAATGTAGCCAGTCGCCCGCATTCAGACAAACGGAATATGCGATTATATTTCACAACTTTGCGAAGTACTGTGACTGGGAAAGGCTGGCAAGCAAGCCGCAGACAGATCAGGGGATTCACTTCCCTGTTAGGTAGGCCTATGCTAGACCAGCAACACGCGCTGGAGAGACGCATGTTGACATCAAACCATGGAACGAACGCAAGTTTACCCGACTGCTGTTCCCGCTGTCATTCTCGTGGCGTTTCTTCCGTTTTTCATACCCTGAATAGTAATTCGGTTTAATGTTCATCTTCTTAATGTATGAGGCACTGTCGCTATAACTGTATAGAGCCTACTAACTTGTCTGTCACTAGCTTGACTCAAGAGGAGACGGGGGAGGGGGCCTTCATTAACTTGTGGGGCCCTACGCAACTTGCGTAGTGTGCGTATAGGGAGAACCGGCCCTGGTCTATAGACCTCTGAAGTTTGCCTACAAAAAAGCAGCCATCTTTGACATCCGGTATCTGGCGATTTTTCCTATGGGAAAATAACATGGGGATTTTGAATTATCGCACCTGTTAAACTCTAGCGGGGAAGAAAAGGTCTGAAATGCAGACGTTTTCCTGAACACACTTTTGTCCTCTGCCTTCGAGTGGATACTGTGATCTCCGGTACTTGAAGGCGGCTCACTTAGATTTTTGCTACCCCAGAGCTAACCTGCAATGCAACTTAGGTAGTTAGCTTCAATTAACAACCGGATCTCCTTATATGGGCAAAGATGGCCGTTTTGGTTCTTTTTTGTAGGCGAACTTCAGAGGTCTATGATAACGGGAGATACTCCAGTAGGTGCTCGTGCTTCCATGGCGGTTTCAGTTGTGCGTTCTCCTCCTTTACCAACAAACAAGCGCTGAAATAGAGCACGCAGCGTGCGGAATGCAATCTAGGATCAGTGATCAATCTGCAATCAGTGATTCGCCAAACCTCCCTTATTGCAGTCGCACACATTTCTTCTAATTTTATGTTTTAGTAACGAGTAGCCTAACGAAGATGCTTAGTGGAAATATAACGGAGTAAAAGTAGCCTATACATTTTATCTAGGAAATGTAGTGGAGTAAAAGTGAAAGTTGACATAAATTTAATAGCGAAGTAAAGTAGGCTACAGATATGTGAATTTCTACTTATGTACAGTAACGAAGTATTTGTACTCTGTTACATTACAACACTGATTAGAAGCATCCATTGTTGTTAGCAGCCTATCAAGTCCACTGTATTGTCTTATGGACAGGTCTGGTTTTAAAGATCAGCAGAGAACAAGAAGAACACGTTAGCCTACTGCAGGGATTCCCAAACTGTGGTACGCGTACCCCCGGTGGTACGCGAGCTGCTTCTAGGGGGTACGCGAGATGAAAAGGGCTATGGCGGACAGGTGTAAAATTAACATTTTAAATCTTTTGTTATTAATTCATGAATAAATACACAATTTCGAATCAGGTCATAATGATATGGAAACATGAAATTAAAGGATATCATTTATAAACTCCGTATGTGTTCATCAAAAAAAGGGCAGCTTATTAAACATGACGCCTGCATAGCTAATAGAATGCGTTACTTTTGAATGCGTTGGATGGTCCGTGGGGGGAAAGTTTCGCGGATATAACAGGTTTTTGAAAACAACAAAAACAGAAAGGAGGGAAGGAGCAAAGCTAGGAGTTATTTCAGATGGGCAAGAAAGGTAACATTAAGCTAGGCTTTACATTTAACAAACTAAAGGTAGCCTAAGTTTAGCCTTTTCTAGGCTGTATATATATGTTGTCCAAACGAATACATCCTTGTCAGGCGTTGTTGTAGGCCTATTATAAGATATTGAGATATTGTATGTGGATGTAACTTTTTAACTGACCAAATGCACACACCTAAAACCGGGAAACGGACAAATATTGTCAACGCGCGGGGGGGGGGGGGGTTATAGAATTCGTTACGTTTTTATGTGTTTATGTGTCGGATGGTGGGGGTACGCGAGCCGAGTCGGAATGTAGGCGGTGGTACGCGGGGGGAAAAGTTTGGGAACCGCTGGCCTACTGCATAATAGAGAATAGAGACAGAAAGAGATGAATATAGGTTAAACGCTTGTGCCTTGCTAGGCAGAGGTGTAGGCCTATACTAATTCAAATTAAACTACAGTTGGACCGTGAGTACGCATGGGTTAGACTTCGAATTCAATTGCTTTTATTGATGAACTTCAGCACAAACTAAGACATACTAAGGTCATATTCTTCGCATATGGTGACGACTTTGTGCCTACCTGCTCGCACAACCCTGTCGGTAACCGCGCTCACGCCCACTCGCTGCTACTGCAGTGTCAGAAAGCACACAGCCCCGCCCTGAAGAATATAAATAGTTTTTTTGGCTCAATTTTTCCATTACTCTCTTACAGAGACCACCTTGACGGACACTGTGAGAGATTTTTAGGCTCGCTCAGCCTTTATTATTAACACATATTTTCCTTTTCATATTCCCCCGGTGAACAGTCAACATGGTAAGTTTCCTTTTCACTATCGACTAACATTTCGGCTTAGGTTTTAATGGAACGGTTTCACCATGGAGCGTTATAGGCTTTGGTTGATACAGAGTAGCCTATAGAAAAACAGTTAGGCCTTTCTGTAGCCTACGAGTTATCGAGGCAGCCTATTGGTAGGCTACTCTCCAACCTATGCACATTATCTTTCAAAATACCGACATTATCTGCCTACAGTTTGAACTGAGTGGCCGTGCGTTTTATTTAAGAACACCTTTTTACCACTTGAAATAGGTTACAAACGTCTGCAATTAAAAAAGTGCCAGAATGTAACAGTAAGTGCAACAGTGTCCATTTCAGCCAACATAGCAGCAGAAGACTAGGAAGAGGGAGAGGCGTCGACACTGGTTTGGCAACTCCTGCTTCTATGTGCCAATGAGTTCAGTTTTAAGGTGTGTCTCTTCGACTCACTCCACGACTTTCCATCTTTTCCCAAGATTTAACTATTTTATAGAGGAAAATGGGGAATATAGTCCTCCATCAAGTAGACAAAATAAGTCAACTCTTGAAATGTGTTGAGCAGAGTTGGATAAAACTCTGAGAAACTCTCTTTAAAAGCTGGCCTGTCCACTAATGTTGCTGCCAACTCCTAGTAGGCCATTGCTTAATGCTCATGTGTCATAATTCAGAGCAAATTATCCACAGTATGTTTGTCAGCACACATACGTGGGCACTGCTATTGCATTATTCCTGCATGACTGTAACCTAACCACATGCAAATTATTTTGTGAAAACAATTTGAAAATCATCTCCTAATATATATAGGCCTACAATCTTGATCCCGTAAGTGAGAGTGCCCTGCACAGACTGACCTGTATATCGGGTGTCTAGTTCATATGGATGTTTGGGCCTTTCTTGAACAGGTCTTGACACATGAGCTGGGCAGCAGGGGGGTTTTAGGGGTATAAATAGCTCAGTGTCTAGCATGTCCATTACAAACCTGCCAGTCAGACACGCGGGCTCCACGTTTAGAGTAACTGTGAAAGAGACACAGGGGCTATCCCATGAAACTGACCCCAATAGATCTGGAACAAGAAAATAGGCTCCAGAAAAGTCTATTTGACGTTGTACACACATAAACACATGGGGGGGGGGGGGGGGGGGCATAACTTCTAAGATGTTATAATCCTGTTTTTAATCCTGTAATTAGTCAGTTACTGATATAAATAGTACCTATGTGGAAGGCATTTAATTTGAAAAAAAAAAAGTTATGTCTTTAGGGGCCAATAGTGTCATGAGTCTGATCCCGGTGTTTTGTCCCCTATGGCAAGTGTTTTGTAATAGCATACAGCATGTTTGAGACTGAATAAGAGCTTAGCGCAGCATGGAAGGGACACCTGATGATGTGTGTGCACTGCATCATCACTTGACAGACCTGTTGGGACACGTAGTCACTGTTTGTTGATAACTCATGAGAGAGGGATGGTGTAATGTAGTGGAAATGTACACCCAGTTGTGACATGATAACTGTCAAAACCAGGCTCACAGCAAGACCAGGAACACAGATCTCACACAGTCATCTCAAACAGGAGCCAAACCAACACCAGCCACAGACCAGGGCCACGCTTGGAGCTGTGTACTACAGAGTGGGCCAAGAGTAGCGCACACCAAAACACTATTAACGAGGTGCTGACCTGACCTCTGGTGATGAACTTAAAGGAGAATTCTGGCGATTTTTCACATAGATCTGTTTCTCGAGGTCACCGAGAAGTGAAGGCCTTCTTCAGATCCACTGCTGTAGTCAGTGCATGTGTGTGTGCTTGTTGCGATGTCACTATAGTCTAATGAGGCTAATGATGAAATATCCAGTATGTACTGAGTTTCTTTAGGAAAGCAGAACTAGTACTAATAATAATAAATCAAAAGCTTTTATTTAATACTGACTTCATATAGTGCCTCAATTGTTTTGTTCTTTTTTCATTGATGACCAAGAGACCCATTTTGCTGAGCACCCTTTAGTTTTACTGCAAGAGAAGGGACCCAGGGAAGTGTTCCTCTTTCTGTATCTGGAAATAGTTTCTGTTTTGACATTTTTGAAGATAACAGTAACTTACACAACACAGTAGTCTGAGACACCATACTTTCAACACTTATCACTATAGTTTTGACTGTCACACGAGAAACCACGGCCAGATGGCATTTACCAAACGCGTACCTACTGTATGGGTTGCCTTGAAACGATACTAGTTCAGTATTTACCAAACGCGTACCTACTGTATGGGTTGCCTTGAAACAATACTAGTTCAGTATTTACCAAACGCGTACCTACTGTATGGGTTGCCTTGAAACGATACTAGTTCAGTATTTACCAAACGCGTACCTACTGTATGGGTTGCCTTGAAACAATACTAGTTCAGTATTTACCAAACGCTTACCTACTGTATGGGTTGCCTTGAAACGATACTAGTTCAGTATTTACCAAACGCGTACCTACTGTATGGGTTGCCTTGAAAGGATACTAGTTCAGTATTTACCAAACGCGTACCTAACATATGGGTTGCCTTGAAAGGATACTAGTTCAGTATTTACCAAACGCGTACCTACTGTATGGGTTGCCTTGAAAGGATACTAGTTCAGTATTTACCAAACGCGTACCTAACATATGGGTTGCCTTGAAACGATACTAGTTCAGTATTTACTCTGTAACACCCATGCCCCATGTGTACCACGGGATCTACGCCATCCATTTCTGTCAGCATTTGCAGAGTGTAAATGTCAAAGCTGCGTCAAAAAGGGCAGAAATATGAATTGAAACATCTGGAACACATCTGGGGCCATTCCAGCCAGCACCAGTTTGTCTGTGTATTTCTGTGTGTGTGAGTTCAGTGTGATTTTAAGTAAACAGTCTCAGGGCTTGTAAATGGAACATAGGAGCCCACTCAGACATTCAAACACACACACACACACACACACACACACACACACACACACACACAGAGAGAGACACATACACACACACACACACACACACACACTATATAACATAAAGTCACACATAGACTGGTAAGACCAATAAATACCAAACAACTGAAATAAACATAGCTATGTGTTATGAGTTATCTGAAAAAAATCAACCTGAACTGAAAAAAAGAGTATCCTGTCATAACCATTAATGCAACAACCTCTAGATGGAGCCTCTACTCCAGTAAACAGTAATATTAATTTGCATCTAATCTGAAAAAGGGTTTAAGACAAGTCTCTTGTTCCTTCTCTCTCTCTCAATCATTCTCTCTCTCCTCTCTCTCTCTCTCTTTCTCTCTCTCTCTCTCTCTCGCTCTCTCTCTCTCCTCTCTCTCTCTCTCTCTCTCTCTCTCTGTAGCGTGAGTGTATATCCATCCACGTAGGCCAGGCGGGTGTCCAGATGGGCAACACCTGCTGGGAGCTGTACTGTCTGGAGCACGGCATCCAGCCGGACGGGACCATGCCCACCCGCACGTCTGGGGGAGGGGGCCACGACGACTCCTTCACCACCTTCTTCAGCGAGACTGGCTCGGGGAAATACGTGCCCCGAGCCATCTTTGTGGATCTGGAGCCCACTGTTATCGGTAAGCATCACAGAGCATCAGTTTTGCCATGCGTATCTGTAGAGATATTGGATGGGGATGGGGTCGTTTCAAGGTGCTGAAATCTACAATATTCCTAGGTCAAATAGTCAAAATAGGTTTTCATCTGAAATGGAGAAAACAAATATTTAAAAATAGAAAAAAAATGCTACAAAGAGATGTCTGTAAGACTTCTTACAAACTCATAGTATTTGGTTATTAAAATTGTTCTTAGAACTGATAAGTTTTAAGTCATGTAGGCTATGTAGTTTATAAAGAGATAATCTTCTTATAAGATGAATCAAATTTGTCCAACTTCATATGCTTCGTACCTTTCTCCCTACTTATAATCAGGCATTAGAAAGTGCTGCTGACCAGAGCATTGCAGTAAAGTCATTTGTTCATTTACTTCCTTAGATGAGGTGCGGACAGGTACCTATCGCCAGCTCTTCCATCCTGAGCAGCTCATCTCTGGCAAGGAGGACGCTGCCAACAACTACGCCCGCGGGCACTACACCATCGGCAAAGAGGTCATCGACTCGGTGTTGGACCGCATACGCAAACTGGTAGGGGAACAAAAAGGTCATGATTTGTTCTTCAGAATAAGAAACTCATTGTTTAAATGTCTTCAAACTGCTTTCAAAATGTTAATGTTCCCATAGCGCCCTTTTACCTCAAAATGTCATTGGTATGTGAGTCAATTTTCAGTGCAGTAAATAAAAATCTGTTTTTTTTTCACTAGACTGACCAGTGCACGGGTCTCCAGGGCTTCCTGGTGTTCCACAGCTTTGGTGGGGGCACCGGCTCTGGTTTCACCTCCCTGCTGATGGAGCGTCTCTCCGTCGACTACGGCAAGAAGTCCAAGCTGGAGTTCGCTATTTATCCAGCTCCCCAGGTGTCCACTGCAGTGGTGGAGCCCTACAACTCCATCCTGACCACCCACACCACCCTGGAGCACTCTGACTGTGCCTTCATGGTGGACAATGAGGCCATCTACGACATCTGCCGTAGGAACCTCGATATCGAGCGTCCATCATACACCAACCTCAACCGTCTTATTAGCCAGATCGTCTCCTCCATAACGGCCTCCCTCAGGTTTGACGGAGCCCTGAATGTGGACCTGACGGAGTTCCAGACCAACTTGGTGCCCTACCCTCGTATCCACTTCCCTCTGGCCACCTATGCTCCCGTCATCTCTGCTGAGAAGGCCTACCACGAGCAGCTGTCTGTGGCTGAGATCACCAACGCCTGCTTCGAGCCTCAAAACCAGATGGTGAAGTGTGACCCTCGTCACGGCAAATACATGGCCTGCTGTCTGCTGTACCGTGGCGACGTGGTGCCCAAAGACGTCAACGTGGCCATCGCTGCCATCAAGACCAAAAGAAGCATCCAGTTCGTGGACTGGTGCCCCACTGGCTTCAAGGTGGGCATCAACTACCAGCCCCCCACTGTGGTGCCCGGTGGTGACCTGGCCAAGGTGCAGAGGGCCGTGTGCATGCTGAGCAACACCACCGCCATCGCCGAGGCCTGGGCCCGTCTGGACCACAAGTTCGACCTGATGTACGCCAAGCGCGCCTTCGTGCACTGGTATGTGGGGGAGGGCATGGAGGAGGGCGAGTTCTCCGAGGCCAGAGAAGACATGGCCGCCCTGGAGAAGGATTACGAGGAGGTGGGCATCGACTCCTTTGAGGAGGACGAGGAGTATGAGGAGTACTAGAATGTTCTTCAAGGATATATCTTTCCCTTTGGGTCGCTGGGCATACTTAAATATTTTAAGTATAAATATTTTCATATGTATTTTTCAACAAATAAATGTTATGGGGCACATGCCTATCAATAAAATATTGTTGTTGCTGGTTCTTCCTTGTGATTCATGTAGGCCAACTCATTTTACTGATGTAGGGCAGAGGAGAGTGGTTTCACAGCACCAGCACAGGTGCACAAAGTGAAACGTTCTGCAGTGGTTTCATATTTAACTACTTTGATCAAAAATGACAGCTGCGCAGGAGTGGGCAGGGATGATTTCATTAAGTCCACTTCACACGCTGTCCCGAAAATAGGTTTGGTAATTTGAATCTCTACAATCCACAATCATACCACATGGTGGCGGTATCGTGTAGAATACAGATTTCTCGGGACACTGGGCAGTCCGGAATGACTGCTGTCTGTGTGAATTGATTGCGCAAGTTGACAGCGAAGACAACTACTGTACAACGGTATAAAAGCTACAATATTTTACTTAGTCCTACGTGTTCTTTTTTTGCAGGTTGTCTGTTGCCATTGGGTTTGGAATGTGCAGGTAGATTACAACAACAGCTCATAGTTGTGTAGCGAGACGGAGAAGGTGAGGTATTCATAAACCTCGCCGATAAACACAAACTAGTAAACCAGGAAACGCAGTGTCACTCTCACCTTCAGTTAATTATTTTAATGCAGTGAATCTCTGCGGATTCATCACACCCCGTTGCTAATGCGTACGTGCGTGTGTGTGTGCATGTGTGTCAGTCGACAGCCACATGTGTGATTTCCAGCGCCATACGTGCGCCTGTTTATTTTTTCTTAGTTAGCGTAATAAATCGAGTGCCTACCATAAACTACCCCTGTTAGTTATTGATCTGATAATTAATCAGTTTTGGAGTTATTTAATTAGCGCGGCATTACAGGTCAGCGTTGAGTGCCTTTGATTGGGCCGAGTTGCCAGGTCGCTACTAAATCACAGCAGTAGGGATCTAACATCAGGCAACGCTCCGTGCGTTTCATACATGTCAGCAGGGTTTGGTAAGCGTGGCAGTCTATCACTAAGACCTTTGCGTGATTAATAAACGAGGAAATAAAATAACCCCCTATTTAAGCAACTTGCCAACACTTAAATAAGTGAGCAACTGGCTGGACCGGCGATGATGTCACTGCCTCTGTCAGAGCTAACCACACAAACACGATGAGATGGCAGGTGAAGCAAGGAATTGTTTCACACTGATCATGCGCTGAATCTGAGGGAAATTCTGCCGATTTATTAGAATATTTTGACGAATATCGTTTACCTGTTGAGTCCCCAAACATAGCTGGAGGGAGTTTATTGTTATTGAGGTGGGAATTTATGTTTTCCATATGGTGGGAATTATTCTTTAGAGGTGGAATTGTATAGTTAGCTCATTTTGCAGAGGCTCGCAATAGTTTTACGTTCCCTCGTAGTCGTAATACTTTTGCATTCCCTCTTAATACTCTTGCACTCGCGAGGGAATGCTAAACTTATTATGAGAGAACGTAAAAACATTGAGGGAACACATGAGGGAATGCAAAACTGTTATGAGGAGAGTCAGCAGGAGTTTAAAAAAATCCCTTCTCAATAAGAATAAATTCCCACCATTTCCTTTTGTGTGTGTGTGTGTGTGGGGGGGGGGGCGGTGGCGGACTCTTATGTGCAGTTAAGGGAATTCATCTGTTGCAGGCTGTTTTTTTTTACATTTAACATTTTATTGGTAAGCTAATTGGTAGGCCTACTACGGTAGCCACAAAGGGACAAGGTGGTAATTTATTTTTTCAGCTTATTGCTTTCCTTCACCATGCTTTTGCGTTCCCTCGCAATAATTTTTGCATTCCCTCATGAAGTCAGAGGGATAACAAAGGAACGCAAAACTATAATGAGGGAACATAAAAATATTGCGGGGGAATTGGTAAATGATCTCAAAAAAATAAATCCTGCCATGGCCCTCCACTGGCTGGTTAGCGCTTCGGAATTGTAACTGGAGGGTTGCCGGTTCGAACCCTGACCAGTAGGCATGGCTGAAGTGCCCTTGAGCAAGGCATCTAACCCCTCACTGCTCCCCGAGCGCCGCTGTAGCAGGCAGCTCACTGCGCTGGGATTAGTGTGTGCTTCACCTCACTGTGTGTTCACTGTGTGCTGAGTGTGTTTCACTAATTCACGGATTGGGATAAATAGAGGGAGAGCAGATAGCTAACAAACGTTAGAGTTGGATGTCTCGAGACCGGTCTCGAGACCACTTTTACGTGGTCTCGGTCTTGTCACAGTCTCGACCGTCTTTGGTCTTGGTCTTGTCTTGGTCTCGGATCCCTCGGTCTTGTCTTGGTCTCATTGTCTTGGTCTTGCGGTCTCGGGTCGACATAGTGGTCAGGAGATTTGCAACAAATATGTCCATGATACAAAACATAACATTCGATAATGCAACATTAAATTATTTCGCCTTTCACGCCCTTCAAATGCAACCTTTCAAATGCAACCAATCAATGACATACATGTATTTTGTTGTGATTAAGAAACTGGCGCTCATCCAATCAAAAGACGCAATTGTAGCCAGCGCGAAACGTTAGGTTTACGTCGTAGCTGTCAGTCTCAGTCAGACCTAGTAATAAGCGTCAGCGAATTCCGCCATCCTTAAATTTGCATTCACGGAACATAAAGAAATTTGCAGTCCAGGGGCAAGAAAGAAGCATTCTGCAAAATGCAAGTTTTGCAAAGTCTCTCTCTCTCATCATTGTCATGCAATTGCTATAGCCTACATAGTTTATCTCACCCAGTCTACGAAAACATTTACAGTGAGTGAGCTCACAGTCACACACATTCATGACATGGTCTGTCTCTGCATTGTTCTGTCTGTAGTTGAAATAATACCTTCTTAAATTTAATTTAAACTGGGACTGAACCTCTTACACCAGCAGGGTTCTCAAGTCTCACGCAATTCAACAAGTTCACACGCTCACACACCACACCTTGCATTTCTCACGCAGAAATATTACTAGGGATGTCAAGGTATCTGCATAATTATTAGAGGAGGCGCAGGGATACGAGAGGATTTCTCGCAGGGTTCAGAACTAGCGCACCACTCACCAGCAAAATCAAAAAAATAAATAGCCACCGACATCCAATCAAAAAATAGTAGGCTATTCGTTGTATCCGGGTAAAATTCCAAAATAGCACATCCCCTCCCTACAACCACGTTATGCTTGTGTGGGGTTACACGTTTAAGATTTCAAAACTGCACCAACATTCTTTTTATTCAGAAATTCAACTGTCTGTCATTTGGTAAACCAGCCTACTTATGGTACTTTACAAGCCTTTTCACGAACATTTGGCCTAGCCTACTTTATGGCAAAATTATTTCTTATCTATAAACTAAACTAAACTGTCGGTCATTAAGAAAACCTAATGATTGTGTCGTTATAGCTTTGTGTAAGCCAGACATCAGCAACGTTCATTTTACACGACCAATCACTCTCGTGGCTGCCTGCACTTTCCCTGTCGTCACGGCTGCAACTTTCGCACTCGTTTGTGCTTTTTAGCGCCGTGTTCATCAGGTCCCGGGACACCCATCTGATCCTCCATGGACCATGTCAACAATGAATGAAAGTGTTATCAATTTGAGCGAGTATGCTACACATAGGCCTACATTTTTTTCTAAACATACAGGACTGCTGCAGACAATGACCTGCCAACCACCATAATGTATAATGAACTTGCTGTCCTCGGTTTCGGCATGCACATGCTTAGTCTAATGATTCAGTGACAATATAGGCTACTCAAGTGAATAAAGCAATTAGCCTAATAAATAAAATATTTGTCTCACTCAGTACATATAGGCCTACATCTCGTAAATTGGTGAGCCATAGAATATCCCAGCGCCACGATTATTATATTTCAAGATTCCAATCTATCCCACCTAAATATGAAAAGTTATTTCTACTGACATGCTTCCTGGTGACATAAAAAAACAAATGGTTTCCCTTGATAAGGCTGACATAAGAGACATAGGCTATGCATTATACTTTCCCAGACAAAAACAAGATATAGGATGTATAGATTACAATGACAAATTCAAGGTCTCAAAGGGTTAATGCTTCTTTCCAATTTTTTTTTATAATTAGTGAGTGAGTGCACCCCCCCCCCCCCCCCCCAATCTCACTCCAAGCTGAGCTCAAAACTTGAGAACCCTGCCCCAGTATGCTGCTCTTATTCAATTGATGCAAGTTATGGTGTAACACCAGAGACTTTCTAATGTGGAGACACAGCACTCAAAAAATCCTCCATAGAAATGCATGGGGCTAGTTTGCAATGTTGTCTACACATATCCCACCCCTTCCTCGCCAAAATGTCGACATTGTGTATACATTGAGCGAATCATGTGGTGTGAGTTGACTACTTTGAGCCAATTATGTGCTGTGTTGTGCAGACATTGTGCCAATCATGTGTTGTGAACTCGACACTGGAGCACGGTTGGTGTGGTGAAGCCTTGCGCACGCGCATTTCTGCTGATTAGGATGCCCGATGAGTACCCAAAAAGCGTTGCAATATGACCGCCGAGTGGAGGGACATGCCTAAAAGGACTTTGGTCAACACTAGCTCGCTAGCTGTTTTTTTTTTTTTTTTTGGTCTCGGTCTTGGTCTCGGTCTCGTCTCGACTTTTTTCTTGGTCTTGACTCAGTCTGTCTTGGCCTTGGTCTCGTCTTGGTCTCGGTCTTGATACCCTCTGGTCTTGGTAGTGTCTTGGTCTCGGTTTAGGCGGTCTTGACTACAAGTCTAACAAACGTTCAGAAAAAGTCCTGTTGGCAAATTTGAGCAAGTCGGTAAAGGGCCTATTTCACACAATTTGAGGGTGCTGAATTCAAATATTTTGTTTACCAAGTTAAATTTTGATTTTTAAGTTTGCTAATAAGCATAATTAGCATAATTCACATACTTTTTGGTTTTGCCATCAGATATCATAGGAATTGCAAAAAATAAGGCATTAATATACTCTTTATGTATCAGATATGTTGTAGGACAGGACAGGAATTACCCCAATGACCCTTAAGTAGCAAATGAAAATAAGTTAAAACTAAAATATACATTGAAATAATAGCTAAAATTCAGTATGACGTTTAGAAACAAAATAGATTCCTTGATAATAAATTGATAGAATAGTAGGTGACTGCTCATTTTTCTGTAGAAAGTACTTTGTCACTAACTATTATGAACAGTTGTCAGTCTTTACAGAGGATTTACACTGTATTTTTGTTTTACTGTAACGGCAACTGTGCTTGCCTATTTAAAACATCTCACTGGTGCTCTTTCCTATCATTCAAATTCCAGCCATGCAGAAAAATGGAGGAGTGTGCATGTTTGAGGAGTGAGGAAGAGTGCTATGGAGATTGCATTATTTGCAAAATAATTAGACACGATATCCTTGATAGTGCAACAAAAAGAAACATTCTCCAGTGCATCATTATATGATGCTGAAAGGGAAGTGGACCTAGGACAAATCCTCAGCTATGAACTGATTAATGTCCCTGTACTGTAGCTATTGCAGATAGCGATGGTTATTTGTGAAGTGGAAATAAGTCTATCCTCACTCAAGTGCTGTCTAGCAATGTGGAATGTCCAGTAGTGATCACTGCAAAAACTGCTCTTTCAACACTGATAATAGATGCTCAAGATCTAGTTATGTCTTTAGGACACCCATCTGACTGCAGCACATTTAAGAAGTATGCAGGAAAGTTTGTAAGAAACTTTTGTATTGTTATTTGGTATTTGTTATGTGGTAGCAAATGATAAGAAATAGACCTAATGTAGGAATGCACACAGATATTGCAACAGATAATGGTGTAGGCCTATCTGATTAAGACCTGAGTGGTTGAAACATACTTATTAAATTACACTGGGAGCAAAGAAGACTATCTTCACTTTTTTCCCTTTGCAACTGTCAAAGAAATCCCATAAACACGGGAAGGCCTAGGTAGCCTACATCAGATGGCCTAAAGATTAGGCTCTTCTGCATAGAAATAAGTGATTTGCATGCAGTAATTTGAACACTGACCTTGATCTAGCCTACTTTGGCTATTTAAAGGTAATTTATTGCCAAAACACCACACAATATAAATGAGCTATAACAAACAATAAAGGAATTAATTACACACAAACTACTATTTTACTGACTACAAAAATAATAATTATGTAGGAAGTTTAGAAGTTTAAAACCCAGAATTGACCAAAAGTGCACCAAATTCAACACAAATGACTCAATACACTTGGAGGAGGCCTGCGTCCTTTCTTTTCCAGATATTTTAGGATTTGGATATCGTTTCAGTATCGAGTATCAAGATATTTATGGCAGGTATTGTATCAAAGTCATAATTTTGGTATCGTGACAACACTATACCAGAGCCACTCTGTTTTCTAGATGTCGAGGATCGGAGGCTCGACCACCAACAAGTGATGCTGCTCAATGGCATATTAGAAGAGCACATTATCAAGCTCTAGTATGGAGGCAAGCACACATACCAAATCCAGTGTTACTAGAAGTGCAACTTGTTATTGTGATGAAATGCATTAAACACCACATGAGTGACTCACTATGTTAGCAATAAAAATATGGTTGTGTTTTGATTAGAATTTCCGAGTTTATTACATGTAAACTGTAATCATGTTCCCTTTAAATATGTTAACAAACTATAGTATGGCTTCTTTAATGCTCAAACATGTATTTAGAGAACAATTTTATTTGGTTTTAGTGATTACTTTTAAAATCAATCCAATTTAGGGAAAACAATCGCTATTTTATGTTAAAATGCTGATTATGCGGCTTAAAACTCAGAATTGAGCTTGGTAAACAAAATATTCAGAATCAGCACCTTCAAATTAGGTAAGAAGGGTGGTTTACCAACTTTTCCTCAAATTTGCAGTCAGAAGTTCTCTTCTGTGAAGCTGCTCCCCCTCAAAAATGCAGAGACCAAATTTCCCTCACGGGATCAAATAAGTATATATACTTAGATGGAACTGTCCAAAATGAAAGACCTTGCGTTCACACAAAGCTCAGTTTACCAAAGATTTCTGTCTACAGGGTGTAAGTTACTGAGCATGTAGCCATAGCCATTGCATATCGACCCAACCTGATCAGGAAAACCTCTTTTAGTCACTGCAGGTGTCACAATGCCGTTAGATGATTGCATTGATCGGATTGATTTGTTACTGCTTTTCATCCACGTCGCCCCTCAAAGGTGAGTACTTTATCTCCATATATATACGTGGGTCAGGAGACACTTTACATCTATAGCTCTGAGTGATTAAATGAAAGTGTGTTGTAGGTGCCTTAACGGTAACTATTTTAGGGTGGAATCAATATATTTTTATTTCCTTTGGACCCGCTGTAAGTGGCTTGCCAATAAACCCGGGGTGAACATGCTAATAAATCTACATATCCAAGTGTTTTGTGTGCAAAACGATATTGGGTGATCATAGAAGGTGGAGGGGAGAGCTACTTAATTTAGTGAGACCATTAGCAGGCCTATGCTATGAGCTCCAGTTTCATAGTGCTTGATTTAACATCTTTGGGATTTCTTTATCAATACTTCGTTCCTCGGTCTGTTTCAACACCAGGATTCATTGACATTCCAGGGTAGAAAAAAGCAAACACTCAATCCCTCAATCCAAGCTTGAAACTATACATGTACCACCACATCTACAACCAAATCCGCGTTGTGGGCATGTTTCTGTAGCATTTGTACAAACACACACATTTGTACACGTTTGTACATTTTTATGCACACACACACACACACACACACACACACACACACACACACACACACACACACACACACACACACACACACACACACACACACACACACACACACACACACACACACACACACACACACACACACACACACACACACACACACACACACACACACACACACACACACACTAAGCTTCCACCCTTGATGGCTCAAGAAACAGTAGTCAGCAAGCTCATTGAGGCGGTGTTTTGATTGGCCCTAATTGGTGGATCAGGACAACATTAGCTTTGATCAAGGCCAGGAGATGATGAGATTACGCTCGCTTGCCATGGCGATCTGGCCAATGGACAATGTGTCAGGCACAGGCTGAGAATTAGCTGATTAAACACAGCCTTGAACAGTGGGATGTGTGTGTGTGTGTGTGTGTGTGTGTGTGTGTGTGTGTGTGTGTGTGTGTGTGTGTGTGTGTGTGTGTGTGTGTGTGTGTGTGTGCATGTGTAAAGTAGGGTGTGATTAATGGTTGTGGTGGGTGGTGAAGTCTTTGTGCATTGTGTCACGGACTTGTCAGCGAGTGACTGAAATGTCTTCATCAATTTGTACCCATTACCATGTCAATAGGCAAAGAGGCAGAGGGGAGCAGAGCAAAGTAGAGAGAGAGGAGGGAGGGAGAGAAGGAGGGAGAGAGAGAAGGAGGGAGGGCTGTTTAACCATCTGCATAAGGAGGCTTTCTCTGTCACAGTGTGTGTGTATGTGTGTGAGAGAGAGACAGAGAGAGAGAGAGAGAGAGAGAGATGGAAAGAGCAAGAGAGAGAGAGAGAGAAACCCAAACATGCTTGTTTTTCTCACTCTTCTCACACACACATCCTCTCTCTCTCTCTCTCTCTCTCTCTGTTTTCCTTTTCATTTCCTCATTCCCTCACTGTTGCATAGCCGTTCTCTCTCTCTCTCTCTCTCTCTCTCTCTCTCTCTCTCTCTCTCTCTCTCTCTCTCTCTCTCTCTCTCTCTCTCTCTCTCTCTCTCTCTCTCTCTCTCTCTCTCTCTCTCTCTCTCTCTCTCTCTCTCTCTCTCTCATACACGCAAGACACACTTTTCTGCCCACCCCGCCCCACCCTGAGAGACCTTGCTTACCGTAAACCTGTTTCATTTTCCTGAAATAGAGTGCTGACAGATCCCTCACGTTGATTAAACGCAGCACCTCCTGGACCAGCACCGTCACCGGGACACGTGCGTCAGCAAGATCGGCCTCTTCTTATTTATTATCGTTTATCTTCAACGGGAGGTAAAGGACACAGAAAAAAGGATCCACATTTTTTCTTTTC
>NW_027468718.1:46282153-46302153 GCF_046254945.1 Alosa pseudoharengus | reverse complement strand
TAGCTTAGATAGATAGATAGATAGATACTTTATTGATCCCCAAGGGGAAATTCAAGCTTGTTGGCATTCCAATTGTAGTGTGGTGTCTGAATCATAAATATTATTCAGTCAAGTCAAACATAGCCATTGTGGAAGACATTCCAGCACCAAAAATCACTGATTATCCATCTGTTGTCTGCTGACCATGTGTGTGTGTGTGTGTGTGTATGTGTGTGTGTGTGTGTGTGTGTGTGTGCAAGTGTGAGAGAGAGAGGGAGAGAGCGAGCAGAGCAGATCGTGTATACCACCCACGATGATAGCATGTAGCGTCCCCCTCCCACCTCATACAAGCACGCCGATCCAGCCGCGTGAATTTAGCCCAGAGCAACAGATGTTAGCCTCCACTCTACCCTCCCCAATTATCCACTCAGGGCCCTGTCTTTGTGTGTGTGACATGCCGTACGTGTGTCTGCTTCTGACACACACACACACACACACACACACACACACACACACACACAGACGGTCAGTGGGATATGTCAACCCTGCTAATTATCCAACAACGGCAACACACACACCTCCCGCCTCTTCCCTCTTTCTTTGTGCTAACGGCTGACTTTGGCGGCCATCATTAATCAAGCCATTCCCCCCTCTCTTCCCAGCCCAGCCCAGCCCAGCCCAGCCCAGCCCAGCCTTGTAGTTAGCCCAGGAAGTTTTCACTTCCCCACCCCCCTGGTTTAACAAGGGGTGACACGGCCGCAACAATGGCGCTCATACAATGTATGAATAACATTGAGGATAAAATATAAAAAGGTTGAGGTTTTTGTGTCAGTGAGGCCTGCTCTATGCGTGCATGTTGAGGGTGACTCTGTGTGTGTGTGTGTGTGTGTGTGTGTGTGTGTAGGGTGTGAACATAGTAGAGAGGACAGAAGCTGACATTCTCATAATAAAGTTGAGATGGAGGTTATAAAATCAACTAGACATGAGGTTATAAAATCATAAAGACGGAAAGGGCGATCTGTGGTTTGCGGCCTGACACATCGAAAAGGGTTCTGACTTATTTTGTTCCACTTTGATTCATTTTGAAACTCATGTAAGGCTTAACATTAGGATGTGGAGAAAGGGTATACCATGCTTCCCCTGCAACAGATCCTAAGAGGAGCTTCCTGGTCACCCTTGCTCTGAAAAGCCATTGCATTTAAAACAATATCCTTTTATTTTGCATACAGAAATAATTGGTTTGTATAGCATGGTAAATAACATTGAACACCATAGATCTTACACTGGGTGATTGAATTCAACACAAAAAGAGACCTCTGGACCAAAGGACTGGCAGATATGCCCCAGAGCTGACCAGTGAAGTGGGTGGTGAGACGTGCAATTGCGGGGGCTAATCGAGGTCAGACGGCGAAGGCTGGGGCAACTCGTGTCACAGCGGGGGATTTGTGTGTGAATAGCCCTCCAGTGAATGGGTCTTTTACAGTGTGCTGAATGCCACAGCTCTTTATTCTCTCTCTCTCTCTCTCTTTCTGTGTGTGTGTGTGTGTGTGTGTGTGTGTGCAGAGGAAAGGAGAGAAGAGGGAGGGGGACCACTTAGGACCTGCTGAGCATCTGTGCATCTCTCTCTCTCTTGTACACACATCGTTTCACAGGAGTGTCGTTGGTTATCATTCTCTTTAGTTTAGGACACACATACACACACACACACACACACACACACACACACACACACACACACACACACACACACACACACACACACACACACACACACACACAATCTTTCACTCTGATTCTCACGGTATCATGACATAAAAAGAGTGCATAATCAGTTCACAATTTCAAAATCATTCTGGCGACTAATTGACATATGTTACAGTTGACCACCGTTTATTTGTGCCATGCAGTCCCTTCCTATTAGATTGACAATAATAACATTCCCCTCACACACATTTAATATAGTTATAATGAGACCGTCAGCGATAAGTGTATGTGCGTGGGACAATATGTGTCATCTTATCTGTTCGTGAAGGGAGCAATTAATGTCCCCAGCTGTCGACCTTGTATGTCCAGTCTGGAGCGAGAGTCCTGAATTGCAGGGTGAGTTATTATCTGTTGGTGAGTGTGAGATTAGCTGTTTACTGTCCCTCTTATCTGCGGACACAGACAATGGAGGCTTTGTTCTGGGCGCAGCGTGAAGTGAGCAGTTACCTGTTAAAGAACCTCTAGATCGCCTAAAGATCTGTTTCAGATTACAGTCAAGGCTCTTGACGAGGCTGAATTGCATGTAGAGATTGCCAGGGCACATTAGCCTCAGAAAGACATAAAAAACAACAACGTAGTGTTTTCTAGTTGAAGAGGCATGATAGCTGCCGCTGTTTTGTAACTAAAGTTTTGCCATGGTAATAATCATGGCCAATTAAACTGTTATCAATCTGATTAGAGGGTGGAAATTCAATTATGCCGCCTAGCATGATGGTCAAAGGAAATAGTTTATTGGCTGGTATAGATATAAAGTGACAGTTTTCATAAAGACAATCTGAAGACAATGTTTGCACTTTCTGTAATATATTTGAAATAATTTCCTCAATTACCCAGCATACTATTATATGCCACCGTGTGTTTGTTAGATGCTTCACCTAATCTTGTGAGGTGATATTATCTCGCTTTCTCCTTGTTTGTGTGCCCTGTGTTCACACACGCCAGCACACAGTATAAAATATTGTGTGTAAAACAATTAAATGAGTGAGCAGAGTTCCGTATGGGAATAACCTTTCTTCAGGGGTGTGTTTGTTAATCATTGACTGTGATATGGCAATACATGTTCTCTGTCTTTGTAATAAAACTGATATTAGAGCAAGTCTGAAGGTCTTGGCATGGAAAAGTGTGATCTGGCTCAGTCAACTTGTGAAGGAAAATCTATTGCAGTTATCATTTAAAATACCACTTATTCTTACACTAGTATGTAAAACAGCACTTATTCTTACACTAGTATGTAAAACAGCACTTATTCTTACACTAATATGTGAATATATTCAGCTTTTATTTATATTTCCACCTTTCGTTTTTATTGAACATTTTAGTTATTTTTCCTGACTTTTATTGATTCTTGTATGAAATTACACTTTAAAACCTTCATCAGTTGAATGCTTTCAATAAGAGCTGTACGGATCATGCTTTGGCTACTCTTCCTCATCTGCTAGGAGCGCAAACTCATCTTCAACTGGATTGAACCAAAGCTATTGTAATGACTATCATGGAAAACAATTGCTGTCGGAAAAAATGATCTATCTTTTATGATCTGGATTTTATTATCATACATCTCAGATATATTATGTACACCCTGTGATAATTAGCAAATAACAGACATGCAACAAGTTTGTTCTTTGATGTTCTGATATCATTTACAGTATATGAGGTGTTTAATAGATTATAGATTATAATAGATATTGAGTCGTAAGGCTTTGTTGCTTGAATAGTTTGATGTGTGTGCGTGTGTGTGTAAAGACCTGTACTAGTTCTGTTTTTTGAGCAATTGTGTTAACTAATGTGTGTATGTGTGATAAGTAATTGAGGGTCATTTGGAGGCCTGCCTGCTGTATGTGAGAAATTGCACTGGTCACTGCACCTGTCCACTGCTGGGGAGGAAAAGGCCACGCTGTCAATCACTACACCAGACCAAGGTCATGCAGAACAGTAGGCCTTTTGGTGTGTGGTTTGGTATTTTTGTAAAGGCGTGTGTGTTTGAGTGTCTACTGTGGGTGTGTGTGTGTGTGTGTGTGTATACAGTGTGTGTGTGAGAGTGAGAAAGAGAGAGAGAGGAAAAGAGCAAGAGAGAGAGAGAGAGAGAGAGAAATGTCTGTTTGTCTGTCAGAGAGAGAGATAAATGCCCATTCAGATACAATTCAAAGACAATTCTTCAACTTTATAGGCTACACGAAAACACCACACTCTACCTTTTCTTGTGCAACAGGTGTGCTACACTTGCAATACTACAAAATAATGAAAATGGCTGCACTCCAAAAAATTTAATATTTTCTTTAGTAGTGACAGGGTTAACAAAACAAGTGTTGTAAAACAATTCTTCAACAGTTACTCATTGAAAAATAGCAAAAGAGAATAGGCCTAGTCTGACACAGCACCATAGTCAAATAAGCCATTTTCTATATTTTGGTCAAAGAGTTGTTTAATCCCCCCGAATAACATAATTGTAATATACAGCAGTTAGTTACAAGTTAGGAATTGTTTTATTGTGGTTTTACTTGTTGTATTGATGAGTGTTTTTAAATGCAAAATAAGAGCTGTCTCCTAAACAAGTCCAATAATTCTGTGGTCAAAGAAGAACACAAGCATATAAAAAATACAGAAATGCCTGGGAAATATATTAATAAAACCAGATTTATTTGTTAAACACACGAAGGGCATTTTTTTTAGCCTTTACAGATCAGGATCTATCGGTGTTGCTATACTTACATCGGCTCACTAGAGCCTTTGTTGTGAAGGACGAAAAGCCTCTGACGCGCTCAGTAGATGTGACACGTTTCCCTAAAACAATCATGAATAGCCTGTATAACATTTAGACATGTCTACGTGCGACTCCATGTGTGCTTTTATTGCACAATAATTTGTTTAAGCTTTTGGGATCAGTCTGGGTGCCAATGGCAAGATACAGAGAGAGAGAGAGAAGAGAGAGAGAGGCGGAGTAAATATGAGTGTAATTAGTTAATTAGAAAGCTTTTGACTACGCCGACCTCTCGGTGGAGGAGCTGTGACCAATCAGAGAGCTGCCCTGTAGGAGCACGGAGAAGTGCGTCAAAAAGTTGTTGGCGGCACTTGAAGCTGTCAGTAAGCATAGAGAGGGACAAAGGGACTACGTCAAGCCACACTAAATGTTAAAGAGCATTGCAAGGGAAATACGGCACAAGCTGAAGCGTAATAGCCAAACAGATTTCGAAAAAAGGTCGGGTATGCAGCGATTTGATCAGATTAAGTAGGTAGACTTGATTTACAAATTTGCGCAATTTTACTGACCATTTTCTGGATGCAAATATTTGTTCGAGTTTCGAATTTTAATTTCACTTTAATATAAAAGTATTACTGGCTGCAAAGCAATACTAAATGAGAACGTGCTCTGAGTCATCTCAGGTTCCAGTTGCCCTCATTGAGTTGCAAACCTTCACACTTATGACCATGGACAAGTCTAAGAACTTTCGCATCGATGCCCTGTTGGGAGCAGAATCACGGCCGTTCAGCCACACGGGCTCACCGACCCACTGCGGGGACAGCATGGAGGGCAGAGCAGTGGCATTCAGACAGACAGAAACATCTCCCCGCGGGACAACCGGAATCATCCCAATCCAAACCGGAATTATCCCCAAACCGGGCCTTTTGAACATCTCCACCCCGGGAATTACTTCACTGTCCCAAACTACCATACCCGGGATGTACCCGGCACCCATGTACTCCCTCGCCGCTCTTGGGGCTCAGCATCCAGCGTTCTCCTACTCGGGCTTCCCGCATATGCCATACCCTGAGGCGCACTTGAAGGCGGCCGCTATGGCTGGTGGGTTTCCGCTGGAGCACTGGATCCGGGCGGGGATGATGATGCCACGTCTCGCAGACTACAGTGGTAAAATAATCCCTAATGAGAAGAGTTTGCTGAAATGTCGGGGCTAGAGTTTAGCATGTGAGAAGGGATATAGGCTACAATTGTTTACGATTGTTTATTGACATGTTTATATTGTGTGCAGTTTCTGGAGAGACTACCCTACTTATTTTGTTGAAAGGTCGGATATCAATTAAATATATAATATACTTCAGTGATAGACTTGTGGAATGGGTTAAATGAAATAGCAGAAAGATGAATACATAGGCGCGATACATATAGGCCTATACCTCCCGTTAATTCCCGTTATAGTCTACAGCAAGTTCGTGGGTCATTATGATGTATCCAGTAGCCTAGTCTGTGTTTAATGCATTCGTTTGAAGTCAATTTCGTTAGGCATATTTTAATCATTTTAAAATAATATTTTGGCTTTTGCGAGTCAGTTTTTAGAAGGGAAAAAATGTAGAAGGGCAAGGGATGCTAATTTTAAAATAGAGTTGGGACACTTCATCTAAATTAATTCCCTTTATTTTTCCAATAACAAGAGGTTAACTTACACTGAGCAGAAAGCCCTTAATAAAATGTCTCGTCATTGCATCAGTGTTTATTGCTAACTTGGCTATAATGGAAGGGTTTTATTTTCTTTCCTTTTTATTTAATCATAAACGACAGCTCTATTAAAACTGTCTTTGTCAGAAAGAAAACTATAAAGAAACACTTTAACCAGTCCTCACTTCATCAATAAAGTTCTCTGTGCACTTTTATTGAATTTTCATTAAGTTAATGGCGCTCTCCTGAGTTTTATGGCCACGCCAGAGTAATATGTCCGGTGCTGTCATCAACAGTAAAGCGGAGTAAAGCTGTTATCATTATCGATGGGAAGGGGACATTGGAGCGGTCAAAGGCAGCATTCTGCTTTGTTGTTTCCTTGCCGCAGTGCCTCATCATTCTCATCTCATCTTGTTTGCTTGTCTTTTGTTATCTTTTCTCCCATCATTTCATCCCTCTTCTTCCCTCTTCACACATCCTCATTCTCTTTTTCCTCCTCTCTTCTTGTCTGTTCTCTCTTCTCATTTGATCTTTTTTCTTCCCCATTTTCTCCTAATCTCTTCTTCTCTCCTCTCTTGTCCTCCACGCTGTCCTCTCTTGCCCTCAGCTCCGCAGGCAGGCCTGATGGGGAAGTGTCGGCGGCCCAGGACGGCCTTCACCAGCCAGCAGCTGCTGGAGCTGGAGAACCAGTTCAAGCTGAACAAGTACCTGTCTCGGCCCAAGCGCTTCGAGGTGGCCACCTCTCTCATGCTCACGGAGACGCAGGTAATCAGCAGCCGGGGAGCTATGTAGGTGCCACGAGTACAGCCGGGAGGGAGAAAAACACATCCCTGTGTAATCAGGTCTTCACTTCTACTGAAGGTTTTATTATTACTGTAAAAAAGACTTTTTACACATTGGAGCGAAAGGCGATCTTGTGATGTAAGTGATCTTATTTGATATACATCAAAGTCTAGAAGTTGGCAATGTCATGTCCTTGAAATAAGAAATAAACAGCAAAGTGCTTTACAGAGAAAGAGAGAAGAAACATAATAGATGTTGAAATAGCATGAAGGTCTGCCATATGGTTCAGAGGTCAAACATCATTTGGAATAATGGCTAATCTGTCTCTGAAGACAGACATGTTTAGGGAGAAGGAATACTGTGATGAAATGTACAGGCATGAACGTGTTAGAATGTGTTTTAAAGGGTCTATATGATGTACTTGGCACGCAGACATGATAACCTAACAGTGATTACAGGTGAAAAATAGTGTATATATGTTCTAAAAGCACACCTCCCTCCCTCCCTCCTCAGGTGAAGATTTGGTTCCAGAACCGCCGTATGAAGTGGAAGCGAAGCCGCAAGGCCAAGGAACAGTCCGGCCAGCAGGGGTCAGAGGCCAGGCTCCTGGGGTCCAAGCGGTCCGGCCAGCAGGGGTCAGAGGTCAGGCTCCTGGGGTCCAAGCGGTCCGGTAAGCCTGGCGGCGCCAGCGACACCCGTCGCTCCAGCGCCCACGACGACGACGATGAGGACCTGGAGTGCGAGGAAGAGGAGGAGGAGGATGAGGAAGATGAGGCCGAGGAGGAGGAGACGGGGTTCAGGGCCTCCACGGGGGCGATAGGAGGGGCTGGGGGCATGCGGGTGGTGGCGGTGGCGGTGCCCCGTCAGGTGGACTTCTCGCAGCACTCGTCGGAGCTCAGCTACAGCTCCCACGGCTCCTACTCCGAGGACGAGCTGGACGAGCTGAGTGTGGACAGGAGGCCTGGCGTGGCGTTATGAGGAAGTGACATCGAGGCCGTCCCGTTAGCCACGCTTGTTGCATCCTTGAAATGCACCTTTAGGTATCCACTGTTTGTGACGTGATCGAAGGGCACGGAGCATGGTGCTCAAATCCGCTTTCCTTCTTTGACCCCACTCTTCCCTCTTTATACCCCTGTTGCCCACTCTAATACTTCACAAAAGTGGTACTTTGAGGTGCACTGTCAGAAGTGCAAGTGCACAAGTGCTCAAGTGTGCATCAGCGGGATGCGGCCCACTTCAGCTTCCTCTTGCTGAATTACATTCCTGACTCTGGGTGACTGACCACTGAAACCTCCCCATGCATTCAGTATGTACAGTATAGGCCACTTCTACAGCGGTTTGGACTGAAGAAAAGAGAAGTAAAAACAAGAAGAAAAAAAAAAGACTGTTGGAGAAGGGGACTATTATTAAAGACTGCTCAACTTCTCTGTTTCCCCTGTTATTACCCAACCCAACATTATGGGATTTTGATATGACTGACTACATCTTCATTCAATTAAAATCCCAAAGTCATCCCCAAGTCCACCCATTCACAACAACAACAATAATAAGGTCCTTTTTTGTATTTAAATAATCTTTTGGAAATTATATAAACTGTGCCAATGCACATACCAAATAGCAGTAATATTGCAATGTAATGCCAAATAGCAGACATTCTTAGTACCATTCACAAGTGTAATTCAGTTACAATTGAATGATTCTGGCCTGGTTCCATGTATAGGCCTACATATCACTATTAGAGGACTGATCTGAACAAAAGAGCCATGCTTGTAGATCTGTCTGTCTTCTGTCTGTCTGTCTGTCTGTCTGAGAAAAGTAAGTCACTTAAAATGAGTTTACTTTAAGCACTGTACAAATGGGATTTTTTTCCTTACTCATTTGTCATGTTAGTGGTGTCATTGTTTAATGTTATTTAAATTGTTTAAATTATATTTAATTTATTGGCTTTTAAATTAATTATAGTAATTATTACTAGTCACTGTCTATAGCCTATAAAAGAAAAAAAATAGCAATGAAAATACATTAGCCAAATAAATGCTGCATTTTCTTAAATGACAAATAAAAACAGTGTGGCTTGGGCAATATTTTTGAAGTCCTTAAACCAGGTGTTGTCCTTGCCATTTCTGCATCTGTGCATTTTGCAGTTGTCTTGTATTGTAACTGGATGTTTTTGTGTTTGCATCTCCTAATAATTTTATATAGGCTAAGCAACAGAAATAATATTTTGTTTTTTTTCGGATTGCTTATTCGTTTCCAATTCCTACCTCCTCACAAGGATTTGGTGCTAGCCGAAATCCAGCTACACAGCGAGATGGAGACTCTTATTTACGACCGCAGCTTTCAAATATGAATTACTCCGGCAGGTTTACTGATGGTCAAATAATTAAGTTAATGAAGGGGAAGTAAAATAATCAGCCCCTTATGGTGATGTCACAAATCCATTTAATTTGTGAAAAAGAAAATTACCCGAGTGACCAAAAGTGGAACCTTAAGCCAAGGGAAGTGTAAGGGCGGTGATTAAATATGAGAGCAGATGGAGAGGAATATTTCTCTACCGTAAGGCTGACAACTGCATATTTATACGCAGTCATTAACCGTGCTTTTAGCTGGCACCACTGACCGTCAAGCTGCAAGGGAGAGAGGTTTGATTAAAAAGGGTTTCGAAAAGTGGTCGTGAATATTGTCCCTCTACGGGTCCTGTCGTTACCATGGAGAGTAGTGGAAACATTTCTCTCGCAAAGTTGCTGTCCAAACGAGACATGGCACATTTTATAAACTTAATATCGGCACTACAATCTGGCTAGACGATTTGGATGATCTGTATTTGTACTCACTCTCTGATTTATTAATGTAAACTCTGAGCAAGGTAAGACCGACCAAGAATCATACAAACGTTAACTTAACGTTAAATTTACAAACACCAGCTTCCGCATGGAGTCGCTTAAAGTTAACTTAGGCCAGGCTACTTTGTGTCAAAAATAACGTTAGCCTACTGCTAAATTGTCAGTGTAGCTTCTATGTCAGTGATGTTACAGGCGGCAGGCGCGCATTTTCCAGATGAACTAATTATCTGCAGTTATTATTAGGCTACTACACACTAAGAACTAGCGTCTCAACATACTTGTCAGGCTCGAGTAACCTCGACATTAATGCCAAAAAGCGGGTTGTAGCCTACGTTAACGTAACCCATTTACTAGACCCATGTTGTTTAATAAAAATTCTGTCACTTAACGGTATAGTCTAGATCGAGATTTAGGCGGAGGCGTCGGCTTGAATAATCGTACTGCTTCACGTTTCGCTGTAACGTTAAAGTGGCGCAAGGCATTCACTTAGCTAACTTAATAGAAATGCAGGTAAAGGAAATGAGTGGCAGGGACATAAAAGCACATTTACATCGTTCAGTAGCCTACCTTCACGTTATAGCAGTTTCCTGTTTGGTCTGTAGCCTACCTTCACGTTATAGCAGTTTCCTGTTTGGTCTGTAGCCTACCACGTGAGCTGACTTTTTGAGCGAGCGAGCCTGTCACGTATCCTAAACCTGTCAAGTTGTTGTCGGCCTGTGATAATGTCACACTACTTCCACGGTGTTATCTGTTCATTCCACAGCAATGCTGACTGACATTCCGGCGAACCCCCTGAATCCCACCTTGCACTGGCCTAGAGCAGCCAAGTATGGAAAGCGAAACAAGGTGAAGTGATAGATTAACACAGAAGTCTTTCTTGCCACCATCTAGCCTAGGCTTATAGGCCTAGCCTATTCCACCACCATCGCCATCATCATCCTTAATTATTATTTTCATCATAATTACCAGTATCCCTCTCTTCTTCCTCTTCCATTTTGGTCCATCATTCATTTCACTTGAAGCCACACAATAAAATAAACTGTTACATCGTATAGCATAGGAACAAATATGTCTATCGTCATATTTCTATAGCTTGCATGATGATGAGTGGAATAGTCAATGTGTGGTGAGTTGGAGCTGGTATCTGGTTTAAAACATTTGGGAAATGCCTTGATGTTAGAAAGAACTGTCATTCCATGCTCTGAGATCAGGGTCTTAGTGTAGTCTGCTGGGTCATCTAGAGGTGTTATGTGGTATTGCATCAATATATCAGTGGCAATGACAGCACTAATTAGATATAGTTTGTATTTTAGGCTGTATCCTGAAATCTCTAAGAAATGTAGTGTGTGTGTGTGTGTGTGTGTGTGTGTGTGTGTGTGTGTGTGTGGGGGGGGGGGGGGGGGGGTCTCTAGTCTGTGAGTCTTTCATGTGTGTGTGTGTGTGTGTCTACTGTATGTGTTTACTGTACATTATGTGTATTCATCCAAGTGTGTGTGTGTGTGTGTGTGGTCTGTGTATGTGTGCGGTGTGTGTGTGTGTGTGTGTGTGTGTGTGTGTGTGTGTGTGTGTGTGTGTGTGTCTGCGTGTGTTTGGCAGCAGGCCTCTGCCCCACACCAGTCCCCCTCAGAGTCCCAGAGGCGCAGCTCGTCCCAGCGCAGCTGCTTCCTGGGCGTGGAGACCCTGGCGGAGCTGGTGTGGGATCGCTGGGAGCTGGGCGGCGAGTTCACCAAGACCCTCTACCTGAAGAACGTGCACGGCAAGCTGCAGCGGCTACGCTTCAGGCCCCCGGCCTCCAAGGCCTTCACCACGCTCTTCCCACAGGTCATCACTCTGAGTCCTGGCACCTCCTTCTCCATGCCCGTCACCTTCAGGCCACTGGAGCAGGTGAGGACCACAGCACCAGGGCTTTATGGCTGAAAAAGAAATGAATAATAAGTAGTTAATAAGTAGTACTTGTTATTGTTAATACGTAGATGTTGTTATATTATATATTAAACTATAAACACAAATCCCAAATCTCAAACTACATTCCCAAAAACTGAACAATTGCCTCAAAACAGTGTGTTCAAAACCAAACACTGTTTTCAGATCATCTCACAAAGCAGTCAAAATGAAAACACTACTGAGCAGTCATTAGACACTGAATGAACAAATGAAAAACACAGTGTTCAGGCAGCTCATATAGCTCCAGAAATGTTCATTGTTTACAATACATTGTTTAAAAACAAAACAAAACAAAGCAAAACAGACTTCATAACTCAGTGGATTCAACATTTACTGTAAATCCAGTAAACATGAAGTATTGAGAATGGGGGTTTGTGTTTACAGTTTTGAGAAAAGGGTGGAAGGTTTCAAAAAATGTGTTTTGGCAATTGTGAAAAGTTGTATACTGGAAAAGACAGGCATTTCAGTACTGTAAATGAGAAGTACATTGCAGTCTACAGCCTACAATGTTCTCGGAAAGCCTCACTGATAGTTTTTGTCCCTTGTTGATATGAACCTCCACTGTTCAGCAACCTGTTTACACTCTGAACTAGCTTATATTGGTTGTGTCACATCATTTGAAACATTGTGACCAATTTTGAGTAGTTGTGTTTAACATATGACATCTGTGCTCTATTTGTGTTGACCTTTTGCCACTTGTGGCTACCATTACAGTGTGCATCACAATGCAAAATGTGTCTTATTGCATGAGAATGTGTTTAGAGTTTTGCAAAAACAGTCTATTGTGTCTGTTGCAAGTTGTGTTTTATAGCCTATGTGAAAACTTTTTAAAGTTTTGGCAAAAGGGAGATCGATTCAAGAAATGTGTTCAGGCAACTGAGAATTTAGTGAAAATTAGTGATCATTGGTGAGCATTAGTGAGAATTACTTATTATTAGTGAGTCTTAGTGAAAATGACTGAGCATTAGTGAGAATTTGTGAGTAACGATGAGAATTGGTTAGTATTAGTGGGAATTAAGGCCGTCACACATGGCCGGTGATGCGACAGTTGAACGCGACGGTGGAATTCTGTTAATCACTTTATTACAAACACTTCTGGCAACTCGATCACCCATTGATTCAGTGGAGATACACTGACCAGAAAGCTGTTTTCTATTATGACGTATCAGAATCGCCCTGAAAAACAGAAAAGGGCCGATTAGAGTGATGTGACGGTCGCCCCGTTGCTCTGACTTGCCCCATTCACTTCAACAGATTCTATTCAATTTTGTTGATCGCTTGCCATAAATCACCATTGCGTTGTCGGCTGTGTGTGTAGGCCTTTATCATCTATCATCTGTTAGTATCTTTATATCTTTAGAATTTTTATATTCTATAGTAAGACATTGCAGAGACATGGGAGCATGTAGAGATGGAGTTGCTTTTTTATTCTCGGTCTGTCCCCTTCTCTTGGTCAGTGTGAGTACCAGGACACAATTGAGTTCCAGAGCAAAGAGGGCATGTTCCAAGTGTCCCTCCGGGCCACCATACCCCGTCACAGCCTGGAGCTTCCTGAGCAGGTGCAGCTGCCTACTTGTGCTGCCCACCACAGCACCCAGACCACCTTTACCCTCCGCAATCCCAGGTGCGCTGAGCCACTGTGGATAAGTGTTGCTTTAGTCTCTGAATTATGATCGTAGTCCAGCACTTTTTAAGAAATCCGTTTTTGAATATAGGACCTATACTATGGACACACACCTGTTTACTTCAGCCATGTTGTTGAAACATACTATTTTGTGTTCTAGTGTCACTTTGCTAAAAGAAAAATATATGTGCAAGGTCTCACCAATCCTCTCTTGTGTAAACTTCTTTTATGTGTAGTGAGCTTTCATATCTCTCTCTCTATCTCTCTCTCTCTTTCTCTTTCTTTATCTCCACTACCAGTAAGCTGCGCACCAGTTTCAGCTGGGAGGTGGATGGTCCGTTTCAGCTCTCTCCAGAGAGTGGGGTGCTGGCGCCGGGCGAGGGGACTCAGGTCACGGTGCTCTTCCGCCCCCTAGAGGCACGGGTGTATCAGACAGAGGCCCGCTGTGCCTTTGGGGACCAGGGAGAGAACAGCTGCTCTATGCTCCTACAGGGCCTGTGTGAGTCACTCAGACCAATCAAGGAAAACCTTACATTACTAGAGTATTACAGTAGTGCTGAAATGTTTAATTGTGTGTGTGTGTGTGTTTGTGTGTGTGTGTGTGTGTGTGTGTGTGTGTGTGTGTGTGTGTGTGTGTGTGTGTGTGTGTTTTAGATTTTGTCATCTGTTGTGCTTTTTTTGTTTTTTGTTTACTTAGTTGACTTAGTTCACATCACGTGTTGCATTCTACACAGTGGAAATTGTCCACAACCCTGCCTTCAAAGACAAAAAGCACATTAAGGTCTGGAAATACGTGGATCAGACATTCCTGTGGTTTTGCAGTTGCGGCTATCAAGAACATGCTGTACTCGGAGAATAACTCACAGTTTTGTGGCAATCAAATCATTTGGGGGCTACCTCAATCAGTGTAGAGTCCAGAAGACAGTGAATGAACAGTATGCACATGACTGGTTTTGTGTGCTGTCATCATGTTGCCCCCTCTCTCTCTAGCTAAGTACCCCTACCTGGAGATCAGATCCCCGGGAGGGCAGGAGGGCTGTAAGCTGCTGGAGTTCGGAACCGTGGCCTTTGGTAGCTCCCAGGAAAAGCACTTTGAGATATTCAACCCCTCTCCAGTGAGTCCACATAGTGGTGCAGTCTGTGTCATGGACTGTTTATAGTTCTGCAGATCATTGTAATGGATAGTTTTTGGTGAATATGCAAATAGATAAGAATTATGGAAACACCCCCAGACCACCATTCAAACAGGATGTGTCCTGATTTTATTCTTCCTTGTGTTTCTTTCCTCATTTCTTTTTTTCTTTCTGTCTTGTCTTAATTTCTTCTCTTTTCCTCTCTCTCTCTCTCTCTCTCTCTCTCCATCTCACTCTGCTCCTCTCTAACTGATGGTTGACTCTCTCTCTCTCTCTCTGTTCTCTCTGCCTTTCTTAGGTGACCTCGTCCTTCTCCCTATCGCGCCTGCAGCGGCCCGCTCTGTTGGACAGTGTGTTTGAGTGCTCGGTGTGCGAGGGCCTGCTGACCCCAGGGTCGTCCGTGCAGGTGCCCGTGTGTTTCTCCCCGGTGGCAGTGGATAGCAGCAGTGTGGAGTACCTCTGTCTCTCGTCACCCGGGGCCCTGAGCAAACAGCTGGTCAAACTCACCGGCTCCTGCTGTGGTTTGTTCACACTCAACACATTTGAAAATGACCCTTTGGTTGGCATACCAAGGACAAACCTGCTGCTGTACTCTTTCATGCAAAAATTCCAACAGAGGCCTGGGAGCAACCACACTAGCTTGTTAATGTACCAGTTAACGTGTGCATGTACTGGTATGTATGGTATGGTACTATTATGTACTAGCCTGGCGGACACCAGATCCATCTTAAAACTGAATTGAGATTGAGAATTAGTTTGGGGATGCTTCATTCACTTCTGATCTCCAAGGGGGGCATAACCACCAATGAAATTAAACTTAAATTGGTACATTGAACTCTAACCAGATCTTTTCGAAAGTAAAGCAAACACATCTTTTTAGTAAATAAAGGTTTTAAATGTAGTTGTTTACTCAAGTTCAAAGAAAATACACGTCTGTGTCGTTTAACACTGACACCATCAGCATAGCCATTGGATGTGGGCAATGCACTTCTAACTGTACTCATATCATATATCATCTGATCTGTCATCATATCAAGCCCACCCCATGCCAGATAAATCGGTTGTGATTCCAAATTATGTGCATCATTTAATGAAACATTTAAACTTTTCAAAATGTTTAAAAAAAAACTGAGTACAAGTATTCAAAAACATAAAACACCAAAATACAGTTTATCAAAGGGTCTTTATTTAGTCAATATCATTTTTGCCCATTTGTTTCTCCCCTTTATCACTAGTGCCTGTAGAGTGATGGGTGTCCTTCCCCTGCAGGTCCGCTGATGTCCCTGAGCGCGTCCGTGCTGGACTTCGGCTGCGTGGCGGGGGGCGGGCGGGCCACGCGCGTCCTGCAGCTCTCCAACTCCTCGGCCGTGGAGGGGCACTACCAGTTTGACGTTGGCGTGGACGGGCACAGCGTCTTCAGCGTGGAGCCGCCCAGGGGCACGGTGGCCCCCAACACGTCTCTCAGCGTCCAGCTGCACTTCTGCCCGCGCCACCCCATCCCCCACCGCCGCAGGCTGGCCTGTCTGGTCATGCACAGGGTGGGAACACGCCCCACAGCACACAAGCACACACAGCAGCACAGGGTGCTACCACGCCCCACAGCACACAAGCACACACAGCAGCACAATCTGCTCACTTAAACAAAGAAGCCGTACATGTATAGAAATGTAAAAAATCAGGTCTATAGGCCAAATATATTTGCGTATGTAAGGAATTTGGTCTCTGCATTTATCCCATCTGTGAATTAGTGAGACACACAGAGCACACACTAACCTGGAGCAGTGAGCTGCCTGCTACAGTGGCGCTCGGGGAGCAGTGAGGGGTTAGGTGCCTTGCTCAAGGGCACTTCAGCCATGGATGTGGGCATGGGAGAGCAGTGGTCAACCACTTTCCCCGCCCACATTTTACCTACTGGTCGGGTATGGGATCGAACCGGCAACCGTTCGGTACCAAACCCAAAGCCCTAACCAGTAGGCCACGGCTACCCCTAAGTCTCCATATGAATTGATGAAAAACAACTTTTCCAGGGAGAGTAGCTTGCCACGAAAACAGACAAACAAACAAACAAACAAGCAAGCAGGGTCTGAATTTACATAGAATGTCTTAATATGATTTTTGTTGTTGTTATTTGGATGGTCATTGAGTTTGTTGATTGATTGAATGGTTAATTGATCAGTAAATTGATCAAGTTGGTCAACAGTGAAATTTGACCCCCTGACATACAGGAGCCTCTGTTCCTGGATGTGATTGGCACCTGTCACTCAGAGCAGCTGAAGCCGCTGGTGCTGCGTCCGCGTCACCTGAGCCTGTACCTGCAGCACCTGCGGCGCGGACTCACCGTCTACCCGCCGGACATCCTCAGCGCCATGCTGGCCCAGAAAACACTGCAGCTGGACCAGGACGGCATCCTCAACATGCCACAGGTGTGTGTGTGTGTGTGTGTGTGTGTGTGTGTGTGTGTGTGTGCGTGTGCGTGTGCGTGTGCGTGTGCGTGTGCGTGTGCGTGTGCGTGTGCGTGTGCGTGTGCGTGCGTGTGTTTGTGTGGGTGTGCGTGCGTGCGTGCGTGCGCGTGCGTGTGTGTATGTGATATTGGAATAAGTTCACCTCAGATGATAAACAAATCAGTGTCTCTGTGTGTGTATATGTGTGTGTGTGTGTGTTTGTGATATCCTCATACTTCACCTCAGATGTCATGTAGCAAATCTGCAAAAAAAAAGAAATCCTCATTCTGTTATCCTCACTACTGTTTTGGATATGTTTGCTCTTTAACGACTTTACTTTTCTGCATTTGAATCATGCGTTCCTCATCTGTGTCTGAAGCATTAATATCCCCTCACTGCAGGATTTGTCACAGGAAGTCGTTCCCTCTGACCCCCTGATGCCGATGAGCCCAATGGACGAGTACTTCCTGGTGGAGACGGCAGCGTCCGTCAAGCGCCCCCCTCGTGGTGCCCCCCACCCTGGTTGCCACGTGTCCGTGGACCCCCCCGAGCTGCTCTTCTACGAGGCCCCGCACTCGCGCTCTCTAACCCTCACCAACCACACCAAGGGCAAGCTCTGCCTGCTCTGGACCCCCGGGGGCCCGGACTCCCCGTTCAGCGTGGCCCCCGAGACCTGCGAGCTGGGGCCCCTGAAGACCACGGACTTCAGAGTCACCTACTGCCCCCGTCAGGCCAACACCGTGCATGCCGCTCAGCTGGAGTGCTTCGCCGTCTATAAGGTACCAGCAGAACATCTCAGGGCCAGTGAGGAACAGATGAACACAGCAGAGTGGTATAGTAATGAACAGATGAACAGAGCAGAGTGGTATAGTAATGAACAGATGAACAGAGGAGCACAGCAGAGTGGTATAGTAATGAACAGATGAACAGATGAACACAGCAGAGTGGTATAGTAATGGGAGATGAACAGATGAACACAGCAGAGTGGTATAGTAATGGGAGATGAACAGATGAACACAGCAGAGTGGTATAGTAATGAACAGATGAACAGAGGAGCACAGCAGAGTGGTATAGTAATGAACAGATGAACAGAGGAGCACAGCAGAGTGGTATAGTAATGAACAGATGAACAGAGGAACACAGCAGAGTGGTATAGTAATGAACAGATGAACAGATGAACAGAGCAGAGTGGTATAGTAATGGGAGATGAACAGATGAACAGAGGAGCACAGCAGAGTGGTATAGTAATGAACAGATGAACAGAGGAACACAGCAGAGTGGTATAGTAATGAACAGATGAACAGAGGAACACAGCAGAGTGGTATAGTAATGAACAGATGAACAGAGGATCATAGCAGAGTGGTATAGTAATGAACAGATGAACAGAGGAACACAGCAGAGTGGTATAGTAATGAACAGATGAACAGAGGAACACAGCAGAGTGGTATAGTAATGAACAGATGAACAGATGAACACAGCAGAGTGGTATAGTAATGGGAGATGAACAGAGGATCACAGCAGAGTGGTATAGTAATGAACAGATGAACAGAGGAACACAGCAGAGTGGTATAGTAATGAACAGATGAACAGAGGAACACAGCAGAGTGGTATAGTAATGGGAGATGAACAGATGAACAGGGGAACACAGCAGAGTGGTATAGTAATGAACAGATGAACAGAGGAACACAGCAGAGTGGTATAGTAATGAACAGATGAACAGAGGAACACAGCAGAGTGGTATAGTAATGAACAGATGAACAGAGGAACACAGCAGAGTGGTATAGTAATGGGAGATGAACAGATGAACACAGCAGAGTGGTATAGTAATGGGAGATGAACAGATGAACACAGCAGAGTGGTATAGTAATGGGAGATGAACAGATGAACACAGCAGAGTGGTATAGTAATGGGAGATGAACAGATGAACACAGCAGAGTGGTATAGTAATGGGAGAGGACGTTTCTGTGATCTTGTTTATGTTTATGTTTATGTCCATGTTTATGTTTAGGGTATTTGGTAGATGCTTTTGTCCAAAGATCATGCTAAGCTAAATGCTAACTTGTTAAAAGACCAGCAAAGCTTTATACAGTACAGTACATAGACCAATATACATGTATTTCCAACATACATGATATATACCAATATATTTCCAGAATAGCAGCTTCATTTCATAGCTATATTCATAGCTATATTCACTACATGTACATGCTGAAACCTATACATGCTAATCACTACACTCACATTTGAGTGTTATTGAGGTCAGGCCTCTAAGTACACCTGCTTTTTTCAGGGACTTAGATGTGTGATTTTGACCTGAGCACGGACATGGTCTGTTTTAATTACCCTTACCGATTAACCATTTACCAAAATACTTGGTGATTCATTCAATACTGTAGGCCTATAGTTGACCACTAAGGCCTATAGTTGACCACCATTAGTTGTTGCGGTCCTAATCTCGTGTGACGCGTGCAGGTGCTGCGGGACCACCGGCTGACGGAGGAGGTGACCCTGTGCCCCCCGTGGTGTGTGACGGTGAGGGTGAGTGGACACTCCTTCCAGCCCGGCCGGGAGCCCTTCCTCCCCCGCTGCAGTCTGACCAGTCCTCATGTGGTGAGTCACGTATTTAAAAAGCAGAAGTATACTTCTGTGGACACGCCATTGCACAATGTGTACATGTGTGGTCTCCAGAGTATTCTCATTATGTTGCTGTTGTAAACTTATGAACGCAAGTCAATGCACATCCGTCTTCTGTCTGAATGGAGAGAAAGTTGTGGATGCTGCATGGACAGGTTGTGATGTTGATATCATATGTGTGTCCTATAATCTCAATTTAACAACAGTGACAGAGAGCTCAGGCTAAAAGCTCTCCTAAGGCAAAAAAGCAATCCCGTCAGTTATCACCTTGTTATAAAGCTGTGTGTTCAGGATCCTTAGCTATAACTATCTATCTATCTATCTATCTCTCTATCTATCTATCTATCTATCTATCTATCTATCTATCTATCTATCTCTCTCTCTATCTCTATCTATCTCTCTATCTCTCTCTCTATCTATCTATCTATCTATCCATCTACAGTATCTATCTATCTATCTATCTAT
>NW_027468718.1:46257153-46277153 GCF_046254945.1 Alosa pseudoharengus | reverse complement strand
AGTTATTATTTTGCTGTCACTTCGTCTGTTTTATAACCCAGAAGGATGTACTTGGTATCAAATGATAGCTCTGAGTCTCCTCTTTCATCTGACATGCGTGGCATATCTATGCGATCACGGGTCCGCGAGTAATTCAAACGAGAGTAATGAGTGTGCAGTTGGTTTGTGTACATGACGTTATTATTTTGCAGTCACTTCGTCTGGTTTTATAAGCCAGAAGGATCGATAAACATGGTACCAATGGATAGCCCTGTGCCCCCTCTTTCATCTGATATGCTTGCCATATCGATGCGATCACGGGTTCGCGAGTAATTCAAACTAGAGTAATGTGTGTGCAGGTGAACGCAGAGAAGTATAGACTGTAAATATGATGTAATTTGATTTAATTTCATGATTTTTTAAAATTTTCATACTTGATCGTACAGACAAGTGTGTAGTCTCGTTGGAAAGCCCCACTTCTGCTCTGTCGTGCAATAAAGGTTTCATCTCGCTGCGATGAACCATTCCGGAGCAATGTAACAGAGAAGAAAGGGTGTGTTTTTTGACGCACTTTGCGTCAATCGGGTTCTAAGGGTTAATAGCTCTGAGTGATTGATGTTTTTGTTTGGGTCGGATTTCTCAGGTGCAGAACTGGCGTTTTTCCCCGCAAGAGGAAATGACATACAGTATGAAGCCCAGCCTCCTACTCTGGCCCACCCAATCACAATCACCCACCAGGAGGTCCCGCCTTTTCCTTCAGGCTGTGGGTGTGGCCTCCAAGGGCTCCATAGAGGTGTGTGTGTGTGTGTGTGTGTGTGTGTTCTCCATTTTGTTGTTTTGCTATAGGTGATTGTTTGTGTGTGTTTGGATGACTATGACCATAAAACATGATGTGAGAGAGAGTTTGTTGTCTTTGTTGAGTTTGTGTGTGTGTGTCTGTGTGTGTGTGTGTGTGTGGGCATATATGTGTGTATGTTTGTGTGTGTGTATGTGTGTGTATGTGTGTGTGTGTGTGGGCATATATGTGTGTGTGTGTGTGGGTGGGTGGGTCTGTTTGGTGGATATGTGTGTGTGTGTGTGTAGGTGGGTCTGTTTGGTGGATATGTGTGTGTGTGTGTGTAGGTGGGTCTGTTTGGTGGATATGTGTGTGTGTGAGACACAGTGAAGGAAAAGAGCCGCTCTATGTTTCTCTATGGCATCCCCCAGGCTGGCAGTGCTGTGGTGGATCTGGGTGAGCTGTTGGCGGGGGGCTGTAAGTCCTTCGAGGTCCCTTTGGTCAACAACGGCAGCTGCCCGGTCAGCTTCTCCATCAGTGTCCAGCAGAGCGCCACCGATCCCAGCTCTGCAGAAGAGGCTTATGACGACCCTTCGGGTGAATATGACAGTGGTGTGCCGCCTGCCGGCAATTGCAGCCAGCCAATTGTGTATAGTTGTATCTATTCTGTTGTGTAGTTTTAGGTAGGCTTGGTGGTTGATCTAGCATTCTGTTGTGTAGTTTTAGGTAGGCTTGGTGGTTGATCGGGGGTCCTGTTGTGTAGTTTTAGGTAGGATTAGTTGTTGATTGGCCTCTGTGGCAGCGCATGTTGTGTCATGAAGGAGTGCCTTTACGGATCCCGGGTACAACATGCGGTATGTTTGCGGCTGCTGCCGGCCATTTGTGTATGATTGTTGTAATTTGGTACAACATGCGGCATGTTTGCGGCTGCTGTATGATTGTTGTAATTTGGTACAACATGCGGCATGTTTGCGGCTGCTGATTGTTGTAATCTGGTTGTTAATCGGCCACTGTGGGAAGCCCCTTTCCTGTGTATGTCCGAATTACAACTCATTTTCTCTCTCGATATCTGTCTGTCTGTCTCTCTCTCTCTCTCTCTCTCTCTCTCTCTGTCTGTCTCTCCCTCTCTCTCTCCATCTCTCTCTCTGTCTGTCTGTCTCTCCCTCTCTCTCTCTCTCTCTGTCTGTCTGTCTCTCTCTCTCTCTCTCTCTCTCTCTCTCTCTCTCTCCTGCTGCAGCTCTGGAGTTGGATGTCCATAGTGGTGTGGTCCCGGCCCGCTCCCGTCTCCTGCTACGCTGCACGGTCACTCTGCCCCGCCAAGCCCTCTACTGCTGGGACCTCAGCTACCACACACTCAACGCTCATGGTAGAGCTACATAGATACACATCAGTGTTGCGCGGGTTTGGTCACAAGCGGCCCGCGGTCGCCCGATATTTTAATCAACCCGACCGCAACTCGGACCGCGAATATTAATTAGGACAAAATTATACCCGACCCGCGATCCGACCCGCTTATTTACAAAATGTGTGCTTTTGGTTATAGGCTGCATGCAGTGTGACAGTAGGCCATTTCTGTAAAAACAAACTAATTTATTTACGAAACTTGATGCAGTAGAACTACACGCAGTAAGCATGCAGGACATAATGTTTGCGCAGGAGAAAGAATGAGAATAAGAGCGCAAGCACGCACGCAACGCACAAAGGATAAGAACACTAGGATAAGATTTGAAGGCCATGGACATACATCTTTCTTTCGAAAACAGAAATGGTGAGGCGAGGTAGGCAAGAGAGATACATTGCTGGTCAAAACGTTAGCGTAAGAACTGGTTTATAATGCTGAATGAAACACAAAGCTTTACTAAAGCACATCCACTGTTTAAAGTCACAAACACAACGAACTAAGGTAACTTTTATGCATGCGCGAACCTATACATACCGGTAGATATGGCTGTGTAGTCTGTGCCATAACATTTATTCCTGCAGGCTGCCCGTTTTGGCTGTCATACTTTTAAATGGCTTCGCAAGAAGTAGGCCTAGACCATAACCATAGCCTATATCGCTTTTCCTGAAGGGGTGTCTTTATTATTTTAACTCGCGTCTTGCTTCTTTACTGTTGACTTTACTGTATTGATGCTTTACTGTATTGATGCTAGCTTTCTCGTGATATTTTAAGTAGGCCTATTTGTAGAAAATATATATTTAATTAATTTTAACTGACCCGCCCGCAAATGACCCGAATATCATTAAAATATTTTGTTTATGACTCATAACCGCGGGTGACCGCGGTCATCCGCGGGCGACCGCTTAATTTCGGGCAGACCGCGCAACACTGATACACATACAGTATACACACACACACACTTTAGGGCTGGGATAAACGATTATTTTTTAAACGATTAATCTAGCGATTATTTTTTCGATGCATCGATTAATCTAACGATTCATTTTTTCAGTCCGATTCGATTTCGATTCGATTCGATTATCGATTATCTCCCCATTAATTGACTAATAGCAACTTATACATGTTGATTCACATATCTGAATGAAAAAAATATGAATTCCTTAACATTGGAATATATGTTTATTGCTCTTAAGGTTCCAAAATAAAATACTATACAAGTGCAAAGTAATGCATTCTTAGTCAGAGGTAGCATTCAGTTCAGTTCAGTAGGTCTAATTGAGTGCCTGTCACTTTAAGACGACGTTCGTGAGGGAATCCCTGCAATTAACATTAACAACATTAAAACGCTGCTGATGTGTGAATGCAATTCATAACGTAGTTAGTTCAAATAACGGTTCATAGCCTACTTCTCCTTGGGACAATCACTTTTGAGTCTTGGAAAACACTTTTCCATTTACATTGGGATTTTGCAAACATTCAGAGTCAATAAAATGAGCCCTACATGAGTAACGAAATTGACAAGCAGATGTAAGTAAGCATGCTAAACTTGACATCCGAACATTATTCTAACGTTAGCTTTGAGATACTGCTTGATTGCATAACTTAGCCTACACTGAGGAGACCAAACTAAGTTATGTTGTGATGAGACCTTAGCAGAGTTAACTTGACTGCAGCAGTTTTGAACAAATCTGCACAGCATGGTCATGATGCTAAGCGGATTTAATAGCAATTTAGCCAGCCGTGTTCTATGCAATGCTTCTACGTGGCAACAACAATCCTTCAACAATCGTGAATATTTTGTGTTAAATGCACATGCAGAGGAGGGGTAGCGGGCTCGTTATGAGAGAGCGCGGGCGGGGCAGGGAAAGGCTGCGTGCGTAAAAAGTGCAGCTCAATGAAAGGATTTTATCTTATTTTTAATTTAAATAGTACAACATAGAACATCAATGTGTGACGACCGGTTTTGAGTTCGTGGCGCCCCACCACCGATTAGTCAACGTATGGGAAACACTGAAGGTGTAAAATTCAAAATATTTGTCAGCACGCGTTTTGGGTCTGACAAATCGACGCGCATATTTTGCGTCGACGTATTTTTTGCGTCGAAGTAATCGATTACGTCGACGCGTTGTCCCAGCCCTAACACACTTACATTCTTCAGCTCTGGAAAAGTAAATTACAGCAAAGTACACAGACAGAGAAGCACAATTACACTTGGTTACTCACTTAAAAATGCACATTTGTGAAGGTGATGAAAGTATATCTAATTTTAACAGTAAGGTAAATTTGACCAGATAGGAAATGCTGTGTGCTTAGTGCTGTACACTGCCCTCCTCTTCCTCCTCCTCCTCCTCTTCCTCCTCCTCCTCCTCCTCCTCTTCCTCCTTCTCCTCCTCCTCTTCCCTCTCCTCCTCCTCTTCCTCCTCCTCCTCCTCCTCCTCTTCCTTCTCCTCCTCCTCCTCCTCCTCTTCCTCCTCCCCCTGCTCCTCCTCCTCCGCTGCAGGCTGTGTGATGGGTGATGCCCAGCCGCTGTGCCGGGTGCGTGGGCAGGGTGTGTTCCCCACACTGGAGGTGACGGACGCGCGGGGCAGTGGTGCCGCTGAGGGCCTGAGCAAGCTGCAGCTGTGGAGCCTCCTCTCCCTGGAGCCCCTCAACACCTGCCTACGCCGCCACCCCAGCCCCCTGGAGCTCACCCACAGGGTGCCCACCCGACACAGGTACGACCCACAGGGTGCCCACTAGACACAGGTACGACCCACAGGGTGCCCACCCACCAAACACAGGTACGACCCACAGGGTGCCCACTAGACACAGGTATGACCCACAGGGTGCCCACCCACCAAACACAGGTACGACCCACAGGGTGCCCACCCGACACAGGGTGCCCATCCGACACAGGTATGACCCACAGGGTGCCCACTAGCCACAGGTATGACCCACAGGGTGCCCACTAGCCACAGGTATTACCCACAGGGTGCCTACCCACCACACACAGGTATGACCCACAGGGTGCCCACTAGCCACAGGTATGACCCACAGGGTGCCCACTAGCCACAGGTATGACCCACAGGGTGCCCACTAGCCACAGGTATGACCCACAGGGTGCCCTGCCCACCTGACACAGGTACGACCCACAGGGTGCCCACCCGACACAGGTACGACCCACAGGGTGCCCACCAGACACAGGTATGGTAGCTATGATAAGGATTAGGCCAAACCTGATGGGAGGAATGTGATATATTTGACAAGTCTTTGTTAGGTAAAAGATGATAAGCCTCTCTCCTCCAACCCATTTCTCTGACCCTTGTGTGTAACTGTTCTGATCATGTCTTTATATATAATTTATATTTAATGTTTTAACAGACATCTGATGTTTCTCATCTCTCTCTCTCTCTCTCTCTCTCTCTCTCTCTCTCTCTCTCTCTCTCTCCTCCAGTCTGAGGCACTGTCCATCTGTCTTCACGTCGTCCATGTTGGACTTTAACTTTGGAGCTGCTCCGCTGGGCTCAGAAGCCTCCTGTATTCTCCTGGTGTTTGAGAATACCGGCAGTGTCCCGGTAGAATGGTAAAGAATCAGAACCATAGTGGATTAAATAATCATTTAGAGTTGGCAGTCACTGGTGTGTCTAAGTCTCTGAATATTTTCTCTCTCTGTCTCTCTGTGTACTCTTGTGCTGCATCATCTCTCTCCCTTTCTATCCATTTCTCCCTCCCTCCCTCCCTCTCACTCTATCTCTCTCTCTCTCTCTCTCTCTCTCTCTCTCTCTCTCTCTCTCTCTCCCTCCCTCCCTCTCACTCTTTCTCTCTCTCTGTGAGTGTGTACAAATATTTTAGCATGAAAACAACCATACTTATCTATGTATGTGAGCAATATGGAGATCCTACATGAATAAGTGTGCACATGCCCGTTCTCCGTAGTGACCACCTCACGTGCAGTGTGTGTTGTGATGTCATTTCCTCCTCATGTGCAGTGTGTTGTGATGTCATTTCCCCCTCAGGAGCTTCCTGCTCCCGGAGGACCAGCAGATTGAGCTGGAGTACTGGGCAGAGAGCGGAGACTTCACCCCCACGGAGCTGCACCTCATGAGGGTGCAGGACAACCGCCTCTTCTCCATCTCTCCGCGCTCCGGGAGTCTACCACCAGGCCAGCAGAGGGCAGTGCAGTTCACCTACAGGTCAGACATGCACACTGCATGGTCAGTTACTTCAAATTAACCCAAACAGAATCCCACACGCAAACTGGATTATCTCCATATAGTATCATGGCACTGCATACAAGGTGCTTTGTATTTCTTTAATGTGATGATGATTATATTGATAATGGTAAGGATATTGATAATGATAATGTACCGTGCTTTATATTTTCACTTAGTCTATCCTGTGATTTTAAGGTCATCAGATCCTCCTTTAATTGTCACTATCAAAATGTCACAATGCAAACTTTAAAACATTTTATACACATGTAATTGTAACATTTTTTTTTTCATTTGTAAGCATTTACTTGCTGCTGTTAAATGTGTCATAATCTGATAATCTCATCATAATCTCAGTCTTATAATGTGGCGTTGTTGAACTATTCTGTCTTGTACTTGCACTGTGTGAGTGTGTATGTGCTGTGAGTGTTTTGTCTTCTCTGCAGACATGAGTTTGCAGGCACTGACCGCCTGCCTGTGTTGCTGAAGCTCTCCTACGGCCGAGAGATCCTGGTGAGAGAGAGAGCTTGAGCCTGACCCCGCACTGCCCCTTTCTCTAAAAAAAATAAAAATGAAAAACAGACCACCACCACCACCACCACCACTTATTACAGGATTATCGGTCTCTCAGAATGAATCCTAATCTCTTTAAAATTCCCAGTCAACAGTTGGGATTGTCCCAGCAGAAATTCATATCCTCACATTTAATACAATACATTTCCTAGAAAGGTTTTTCATGGGCAGACCACAACACCACCAATCCCTGAAGCCCAAACCCAAAAGCACTTCTGTCAGCCTAGTCTCTCGTCGCCTGGAGAAATTGAATGCATCTGGCCGAATACCTGTGTGAGAAACCCAGTCATTTGTAGGGTGAACCCAACCTCGGTCTGTCTGGTTTCTGTGAGAATTGACTGATATGAGCACTTCCAAAGATTTGAGTTTGGTCTGTGTAGTTTGTCCAGGTTAGCATCAACATGTAGTCCACAGGAGCCATTACACTGCCCCAGCCCCAATTAGCACTGGTCCATTTTTGCTCATTGTCCCAATTTGCGTGTTGCCCCTCAATAAGATTCAGGCTAAGTGAGCTTTCAGTGTGTTCAGGTACACCTACTGTGAGTGTTTTAAAACCAGTGCCCTGCGCACTCCTAATGTGTGTGTGTGTGTGTGTGTGTGTGTGCGTGTGTGCGTGTGTGTGTGTGTTATGTGTGTGTGTGTGTGTGTGTGTGTGTATTATGTGTGTGTGTGTGTATGTGTGTGTGTGTGTGTGTGTGTGTGTGTGTGTGTGTGTGCTACTTAGCTGAACTTTTTAGGAGTTACGGTAGAGCGAGACCAGCACTACCTCCACTTCACCTCCAGCACACACACCTTGGCCCCTGTGGTCATCGGAGGCTTCAACCCCCCTAAACAGGTCTGTGCTCAGTCCACCCCTCTTCATGCTGCACGGCTTTGCTTCTGTTGCCAGCTGATGATTTGACACCCTAATGACCCCCCCTTCGTAGTTTATTCAGCTGATGTAGATTTGCTACTGTGTGTGGTGATATATTTATCTCTGTAGATTTGCCACTGTATGTGGTGATATATTTATCTCTGCTGTAGTAGTAGTGACTGACAGGCCTATGAGACAAAGTAAACATTTGTGACACCTACCTATAAATTGGGTATGTGTAGAGATATATGGTCAATGTCATGGGTTTCCACCTCCCTCTGCTGTGTGCTACAGAGTAACAGATCTGTATGAATTGACAGAGATATTTGCTGATTATTACACGGCTCTTCAGAGTGCTGCAGAAAGTTCCATTCACATGAATGGGCCTTCCCAACGTTCGGGCCTATGTTAAGTAAGGGATAATGTATAGAACGCCGGTCATTATTGGGAAAATAAGTCCCGACAGGGCTTGTTTCGCCCTGAAGGGACTTATTTTCCCATAGTGACTGCGCGTTCTATACATTATCCCGATTATTATACGGCTACTTGCCAAAACGAAAAAATAAACTCCACGATATGTCTCTTTACACTTATTTGTTACCGTTTTGTTGTGGCTTTTGCTGAGAAACAAATAGTTTGCAACACACGCTGAACTTGAATCAAACATTCTTTAGAACACAGCTGATCAACCGTCTGCTTTCACTTTTGAATGAAGTTCCAATGCAAGAAGTGACCGGAATACTTGCGGAGTGATATGATCAGCAGCATAAAACCCGTTGCCATTGACAGCGGTAGTTATATGTTTGCAGCGGTAATTACATGAATTTATTTTACCGTAGAACGTTGGGAAATCCCATTCAAGTCAATGGAGCGTTCTACTAGCATTGTGAAGAGCCGTATAATAAGGGATAATGGACAACACGGTGGTCTGTTCACAGAAGTTAATGCACGGTTGAGGTTGTAAAATGGCCTGACTCGAAGCGGAGATTCAAACCTTGTAAGTGCATTAACTTCTGTGAACAGACCACCGTGGAGTCCATTATCCCGCTTATTCCACTGTTGCCACTTGCGTTGTGTTCATTTCCTGTTACAATTTAAACGTTTTAATCGCTAAAACTGTCTTGTTTGTAGAACTACTTTCTTCCGACACATATCAACTAATTTCTCAACTTGCAGAACAAACTGCCGTTACTAGTTCTAAATGGATGGTTGCTACGGCCAAAGGCCAGTCGTTAGTTCTATCTCTCCCATTGTCAAGCGGGCGTATCCCAAGATTCTGATGAACTTTAGCTTTGAAACATCGCTTTTACTTAGCCTGCTGTCATCCATCTAGCTAAAAGCCACCTCCGTCATATGCTACAATGTTACTATGTTCTGAACGTCTGCATTTTACAGCTCGGATGCAACGTGACAGCATGGCGGCGCTTGTGTGGCGGCCGTGGAGATCTTGTGCAGGAGTTGTCTGCATGGAGAAGACCAAATCAAATTCCTAGTATCTCTGTATACATGGCGAAATAATGAATAAAATGAATGAATGAAATGAATTAAAAAAATGAATTGAATTGAATTGAATTTAAACTTAACAACGAGTTCGGCGAATTAATATACAAATGTGATACGGCCAAAAAAATGGATCTACTTCATAGGTGTGCAAATAACATACAGTTAATGGTCGTTCTAAATTACGTAGGACAATGGGAAATTCAACCAAGCAGTGTAATAAATCTATATAATCACCGGCAAAGTATATAATCACCGCTGTCAATGGCAACGGGTTGATTAACATCTTTCATATCCCTCCGCAAGACGTCCGTTCGCTTATTGCAATGGAATTTCATTAAAAGGGAAAGTAAGCTAGTAAGACGTTGCCACGCAACACCTGAAACTGTCAAGTTCTATCTGTGTGGCGAACTATGTATTTTGTCAGCGGAAGACACGAAACGCGGTAGCAACATCATTTTTAAAGACCCATTGTGTTAGGTTTCTTTTCTCGTTTTGGCAAGTAGCCGTGTAATAAGCGGGATAATGTATTGTCCGCCGGTAATTATCAGAAAATAAGTCCCTTTAGGCCTTCTGTTCTCCTGTCGGGACTTATTTTCTGATAATTACCGGCGGACAATACATTATCCCTTACATGAAGAGTTTGGTTCCAAAACGCTTTATCTCCGTTTTTAAAACCATTAAAAAGACAGGCTATTTAATTGTGTATTTCAGGTAATAACAATTAAATTGCAGTTGTTTTGATTGAGTAAAGATACATCAAATAACAATACCCAATTACAATTCTACTGAAATTACTTGGAAAACAAAATGTAAAAAAAAATATTTATGAAAACTCATTAAAATGGTGGATATAGCGTTTTGGAACCAAACTGTTCATATTGCCCCCTCTGCTGTGCGTTGCTGTATAATGGCGGTCTATGAGCTGTATAATGGCGGTCTATACTCTATAGGTCTATGAGCTGTATAATGGCGGTCTATACTCTATAGGTCTATGAGCTGTATAATGTACTCTATAGGTCTATGAGCTGTATAATGGCGGTCTATACTCTATAGGTCTATGAGCTGTATAATGTACTCTATGTATAATGTACTCTATAGGTCTATGAGCTGTATAATGGCAGTCTATACTCTATAGGTCTATGAGCTGTATAATGTACTCTATAGGTCTATGAGCTGTATAATGGCGGTCTATACTCTATAGGTCTATGAGCTGTATAATGGCGGTCTATACTCTATAGGTCTATGAGCTGTATAATGTACTCTATAGGTCTATGAGCTGTATAATGGCGGTCTATACTCTATAGGTCTATGAGCTGTATAATGTACTCTATAGGTCTATGAGCTGTATAATGGCGGTCTATATAATGGCAGTCTATACTCTATAGGTCTATGATCTGTATAATGGCGGTCTATACTCTATAGGTCTATGAGCTGTATAATGTACTCTATAGGTCTATGAGCTGTATAATGGCGGTCTATACTCTATAGGTCTATGAGCTGTATAATGGCGGTCTATACTCTATAGGTCTATGAGCTGTATAATGTACTCTATAGGTCTATGAGCTGTATAATGTACTCTATAGGTCTATGAGCTGTACAATGGCGGTCTATACTCTATAGGTCTATGAGCTGCAGGGCTCCGAACCGGTTCAAGGAACGAAAACCGAAAACGAACAGAATTTTACGGAATTTTATGAGGAGTGGAAACGAAAACAAAATGGTCTTCAACTGTTCCGGAACAGAAACGTTATTCTGAAATCCACAAAACCGGTTAATAACGTTTTTTTTCGTTCTCTATATAACAGCCTATTAATTTGATTTCTGCAGTTTGAAAAAAAAAAAAAACGAATAAATGGACCTTTGATCCAAGGGCTATATTTTGGGGCACCAGCGCATGGCGTACAGTTCGTTTTTCAATCGCGCGAAGTTGAATTCGGTATTTTGCACCTTTATTTTTTAAGCATTGCGCCCAGGGGTGTGGCAATTAACAACCTAGGGCGGGCCCTGGCGCGTTGTCTAAAAATCGCTATCATACACCACCTAAACCTGGTCAGAAGTCAATGGCGAGTTGTTCATATGCTATTTTAAGAGTGCATGTCAACAGTCATATTGGCAGGTGCACGCACCATCCTTCTATCATTCATGAACGCACACCAGCGCACGTCCATGCAAAGCATTACAAATTGCACGATTACAATGGTAAACATAATTAGAATAAAGATATTACGAAATAGGCTACTGTACATCTCATGATGAGTAGTTATTCACCATCATTTGCAAATTGGTAATGACGGTTAAAAGTGATTAGGGGAGAGGCGAGAGACACGTATGGAGCACAGCTGAAGACGCACTGTCACGAGATATAAGCAACTCCTCTGCAGGATAAATGTTGTTTTATTCAGTCATTTGAGCAACATTAGGGTGTGTTGCTTTTTCCAGCCTATGTTTTCGATGGTAACCCATTGTCAGTCAATAGTGAAAGTAACTGCATATAACTGTCTAGTCGTTGACTGACTCCTTGGTGAAGTTAGTTTCACTTTGCCAATGAGTTCAAATAATAGACGAGTGCAAATGCGTGAAGGCTATGCTAAGTTTTAGTAAAGCATGGTTTAAGAATGACTATTCCATACGGTCTCGCAAGCAGCCTCCTTCAAATGCGCCGTTGAATGCCAAAATACCGATGCATTTATTTGACATATCGCGCGTTGCGCCGTTAAAGGGAATGACAGATGTCATTCTCATTGGTTTAAAATGATGTTACGCCCCAAACACACCCATATGACTGATTAAAAGACCTAGGAACACCTTGTTACGCCATGCGCTCCACTTTTGAGGACGAAAACCCTCCCAATGTGAACTGGACATCCTACTAAATTTGAATAGACTTTTGACGAGTGACGATGCACTTTAGAATGTCATGATAGGGCCCATAATGTGTATATTTTGTCTTGCTGTTGTAATGTAACCTATCCGTCTGCCACTTCGGATCTTAGGCCAGCTCGTAGCGTAGGCTACTGAAACTGATTTGGAAATTGTTTGTAGCCTATGCGTAATAGCCTATTTTGCCTGTCCACGCCTTGTCGTTTTAAAGTCGGGATTTGAAATGTTTGCGCAATTATGGCCTATTCTATGTAGAAGAGTTAAACAGGAAAATGAGATAGGCCTTGTCAGCAACAGACAGGTTCGTTTATAAACAGGGTTGGAATTATAGCGCAAGCCTTTGAAGATCTCCATATGGATAAAACTTAGGCTACAACCAGGTAAGGAGTTTAGCACGTATCCAGAAATATTTTTGATAAGAAATTATTTATAGGCATAGGTTAGGCCTACAGTAAGTCTGTAGGCTATGGGATGCATAGCCCATCTGAATGTTTTTGGATGCCGCCTGTGATTTATTATTTTTGGGCATAGCTACGGTATAGGCTAAATCAAGGGGAAATAATGAGTACGTCTATTCTAAGGTAAAGTCCACAAAAATAGACTTGATAGGCCCGCCAAACACTGCCGGAACTTTAAGAACGAACGATATTTTGCGTTCCGAACCGGTTCAGGACCGATATGTTGGTGGCGGAACGCATGCAAGAACGAAAACGTTAAACATAGGCCTACCTGAACCCAGGGATGGATTACTGCACGGGCCTACCGGGCCCAGGCCCAGGGGCCCAAGGGGTCAGGGGGCCCTGAAGCCCAAGCCTTTGCATGGAATCATTGCCTCAATATCAACAAATCATGATGTAGGCTATGAATCTGATTGAATTTAGTATTAGCCATCCCCAAAATGCACCAGAATACAGGAAATCACATCAAACAAATTAAAAATTTTCCCCCTAAACCCCCCCCCCCTCTCCCACATATATGACAATTAGTGGGGGGCCCTTAATACATCTGGGCCCAGGGGCCCGAAAGTTCATAATCCGCCCATGCCTGAACCGTTCGGAACGGAACGTTTGAAAAATAATTTCGTTTTCAAGCCCTGGTGGTAATGTACTCTATAGGTCTATGAGCTGTATAATGTACTCTATAGGTCTATGAGCTGTATAATGTACTTTATAGGTCTATGAGCTGTATAATGGTGGTCTATAGTCTATAGGTCTATGAGCTGTATAATGGCGGTCTATACTCTATAGGTCTATGAGCTGTATAATGGCGGTCTATACTCTATAGGTCTATGAGCTGTATAATGTACTCTATAGGTCTATGAGCTGTATAATGGCGGTCTATACTCTATAGGTCTATGAGCTGTATAATGGCGGTCTATACTCTATAGGTCTATGAGCTGTATAATGTACTCTATAGGTCTATGAGCTGTATAATGTACTCTATAGGTCTATGAGCTGTATAATGGCGGTCTATACTCTATAGGTCTATGAGCTGTATAATGTTCTCTATAGGTCTATGAGCTGTATAATGGCGGTCTATACTCTATAGGTCTATGAGCTGTATAATGTACTCTATAGGTCTATGAGCTGTATAATGTACTCTATAGGTCTATGAGCTGTATAATTATGAGCTGTATAATGTACTCTATAGGTCTATGAGCTGTATAATGGCGGTCTATACTCTATAGGTCTATGAGCTGTATAATGTACTCTATAGGTCTATGAGCTGTATAATGTACTCTATAGGTCTATGAGCTGTACAATGTACTCTATAGGTCTATGAGCTGTATAATTATGAGCTGTATAATGTACTCTATAGGTCTATGAGCTGTATAATGGCGGTCTATACTCTATAGGTCTATGAGCTGTATAATGTACTCTATAGGTCTATGAGCTGTATAATGGCGGTCTATACTCTATAGGTCTATGAGCTGTATAATGGCAGCAGCACAGCCAGCCAGCCAGCAGCACAGCCAGCAGTCATACCAATGGATACCTTGTCTTAGCTGAATTACTGAAGCTAAGCAGGTGTGGGCCTGGTTAGTACTTGGATGGGAGACCTCCTTGGAAAACTGGGTTGCTGCTGGAAGTGGTGTTGGTGGGTGGCCAGTAGGTGGCACTCTTCCCTCTGGCCAAAAAAGATCAATCCCAATGCCCCAGTGCTGTGACGGGGACACTGCACTGTAGGAGATGCCGTCCTTCGGATGAGACGTTAAACCGAGGTCCTGACTCACTGTGGTCATTAAAGATCCCATGGCACTTATCGTAAAGAGTAGGGGGTTCCCCGGTGTCCTGGCTTAATTCCCAATCTGGCTCATTCAATCTGGCCCCCTAATCATCCCCCACTGTAATTGGCTCATTCACTCCCTCACTCTCCACCTCAAGCTGGTGTGTGGTGAGCGTTCTGGCGCATAATGGCTGCCGCGCATCACCCAGGTGGGTGCTACACATTGGTGGTGGTTACTAGTGAGGACCCCTTACCCCGCCCCCCCTCCCCCCTCATTGTAAGGCGACTTTGGGTATCTTGAAAGGCGCTATATAAATTGAAGTTATTATTAGGGCCCGAGCACCGAAGGGCGCAAGGCCCTATTGTTTTTGTAAGGATTATTATTATTATTATTATTATTATTATTATTATTATTATTATTGTTATTCCACTTTTTTGCTTTCCTGTTTTAGAGGTGGTTAACATGGTCGAAACCTCTTGAAATTTGGCACACACGTCAGGTGTCATGCATCGCAGTTAGGTACAAGAGCTTGACCCCGGGCGTGGCCCAGGGACTCGCTAGCGCCCCCTTAGGTGACTGATCCCGTGGTTGGCAAATATTTTGAGGTGGTTAACATAATCGAAAACGCATGAAATTTAGCACACACATCAAGTGGTACAGTGAATAGACAGGGATAAAAGCTTGGCACCGGGCGTTGCCCAGGAACTCCATAGCGCCCCCTTACGTCACAGTGACTTGTGGTTGGCATATAGTTTTAGATACACACACCAAATTTGGTGGGTGTATGTAACTCCCAAAAACAAACAACTTTTGTATTAACATGCCATTAGCCACACCCACAGGAAGTGAGGTAATTGAGATTTTGTGCGTTGTGGACATGATCAATTTTAACGTACTCCTCCTAGACGGTTGATCCGATTCATGTCAAAGTTGGTATACATGATGCCGAGATGTTCCTGATTATAAATTGTGAAGGTTTTTTTCGATATGTTGTAATTTGACGAAATGACAAAATTCTTAATTTTAATACCCTTCCACATAAACAATAAATGTGTCATAATTCACCATGCATGGCTTGAAATTTTTTAAATTTCACAGGTCATTGAAGACCATGTTAATGATAATATTCACATGCCCATAATGCATGTTTGGCATAGCGCCACCAACTGGCAACAGAAAGAATGACAATTATACTGATGTCACATGATCAATTTGAACATACTCCTCCTAGACGGTTTGCTAGATTCATTTGAAATTTGGCAAACATTATGCCAAGATGTCGCTGATGTTAAATTGTGAATGGATTTTTGAATGTTGTAATATATTTGATATGATTTTAATATCTCACCACATAAACAGTAAATGTGTCATAAATCACAGTGCATTGAATGAATGGTCTGAAACTTCTCAGGTTAATAGATATTATGATTATGATGATATCCAGACACCCAATGGGCCTGCCTGGCATAGCGCCACCACCTGGCCAAGCAGGAAATGTGCCAGAAATGGAAAATGCCTTAAGTGATTGATCTGAAACTTTATACAATATTGGATATCATTATTGTGATGATATTCACACATATAATTCACATGCCTAGCATAGCGCCACCATCTGGCCAAACAGGAAATATGCCAGAAATGCTCTATGCTTTGAATGAATGGTCTGAAACTTCTCAGGTTAATAGATATTATTATTATGATGATATCCAGACACCCTATGGGCCTGCCTGGCATAGCGCCACCACCTGGCCAAGCAGGAAAATGTGCCAGAAATTGGTAATGCCTTTATTGGTTGATCTGAAACTTTACAAAATATTGGATATCATTATTGTGATGATATTCACATGTGTAATTCACATGCCTAATATAGCGCCACCATCTGGCCAAAAGGTGTATCAAAAATGTTCTTTGCTTAAAATGAATAATCTGAAATTTCTCAGGTTAATATATATTATGATTATGATGACACACAATGGGCCTGCCTTGCATATTGCCCCACCTGGCCAAGCAAGTAAATGTGCCAGAAAATAACATGCAAAAACAAATAACACACATATCAAATATGTACATTTTACAAATGCACCACGTCGGTGCTTTGTTGGATTCTGAAATGTCATGGGTTGCGGCCCGCAGGTGCTCGGGCCCGCCATTGCCGCTTGCGGCTATATTTATTATTATTATTATAATGTACTCTATAGGTCTATGAGCTGTATAATGTACTCTATAGGTCTATGAGCTGTATAATGGCGGTCTATACTCTATAGGTCTATGAGCTGTATAATGGCGGTCTATACTCTATAGGTCTATGAGCTGTATAATGTACTCTATAGGTCTATGAGCTGTATAATGGCAGTCTATACTCTATAGGTCTATGAGCTGTATAATGTACTCTATAGGTCTATGACATACATGGGCAACATACGGCCCGCAGGCCACATCCGGCCCGTGGGCTTTCCCTGACCGGCCCGCGTAAGGTCCGTGAAAGAACAATAGTCAAGAGCCTAGCATAGAGATAATGCATGCAAATCAATATCGTTGTTTTTATTTTGAAAGCGACTGCTATTTTTTACGCCCATACATTTGTGCGTGGCTGCATACGACGTAAACACCCTCACTGATGTGCTGGTGAATAGAATTTATGCTTCTGCGTCGACACAATGCAGTTGCCTTTACGTCAGCGTAAACCTTTTAAAGTTTTGTGTCTCTTATGTCTGCGTCGCTCACCACCGCAAAGTTTGTTAGAACGAACGCCTACTGCTGCTCGTTGGCGATACGAAGTGTTCATTTCAAAACGTTACTGGCAGATAGACAGTTTACAATCGGATAACCCTGTAATTGTAACCAAAATATGTCTGAGTTTATTTGCAAAGCTTATGTTAGCGAACTAGTATGATGCTACTACCCACAGGTTGCTTGAAGCAGCCGGCTCAACACACAGAGCGAGTTCACCAATCACAGTTATGTGCATAAAGTTAAAGCAAAAACATAGCCTACATTTTTAAAATAGTTTTCTTTGTGCATGTTGATTAACTAATGACAGCCTACTATTGTCTGCTCCACATTTTTGTAGTCTAATTCTGCATAGAGTTAATTTAATGATGGTAATGATTTAATGATGAAATATTGCTGAGTGTTGATGAAATGGTGGCACAGGCCTATCAGTTGTACTGACTCGTTCACATTTTCATGACCTAGCCTAATTATATAGATATTGTAGTGCTTTTTTATATCAGTCTTTGAAAACTGAAAAGAAAAATGTCAATGTCAAAAAATCATTTTCGAGAATGAGGATTAAATACTGGACATAGATTAAATATTGCTGTTTTTCCTTTGTCTCCCTCACATTTTCATCTGTTCTTACGACTAGTAAACAAAACCATATGATTTACTTAATGTTATACAAGAACAGAATAGAATTGAACAGAATTGAGTTCAGACTTGAGTTCGGTATTTTGAGTCCGGCCCTCCTCAACAGTCCCAGTTTGTCATGTAGCCCCTTGGGGAAATTAGTTGCCCACCCCAGGTCTATGAGCTGTATAATGGCGGTCTATACTCTATAGGTCTATGAGCTGTATAATGGCGGTCTATACTCTATAGGTCTATGAGCTGTGTAATGGCGGTCTATACTCTATCGGTCTGTACTCTATAGGTCTATGAGCTGTATAATGGCGGTCTATACTCTATAGGTCTATGAGCTGTATAATGGCGGTCTATACTCTATCGGTCTGTACTCTATAGGTCTATGAGCTGTATAATGGCGGTCTATACTCTATAGGTCTATGAGCTGTATAATGTACTCTATAGGTCTATGAGCTGTATAATGGTGGTGTATACTCTATAGGTCTATGAGCTGTATAATGTACTCTATAGGTCTATGAGCTGTATAATGGCGGTCTATACTCTATAGGTCTATGAGCTGTATAATGGCGGTCTATATAATGGCGGTCTATACTCTATAGGTCTATGAGCTGTATAATGGCGGCCTATACTCTATAGGTCTATGAGCTGTATAATGGCGGTCTATACTCTATAGGTCTATGAGCTGTATAATGGCGGTCTATATAATGGCGGTCTATACTCTATAGGTCTATGAGCTGTATAATGTACTCTATAGTTCTATGAGCTGTATAATGTACTCTATAGGTCTATGAGCTGTATAATGGCGGTCTATACTCTATAGGTCTATGAGCTGTATAATGATGGTTTGTACTCTATAGGTCTATGAGCTGTATAATGTACTCTATAGGTCTATGAGCTGTATAATGGCGGTCTATACTCTATAGGTCTATGAGCTGTATAATGTACTCTATAGGTCTATGAGCTGTATAATGTACTCTATAGGTCTATGAGCTGTATAATGGCGGTCTATACTCTATAGGTCTATGAGCTGTATAATGTACTCTATAGGTCTATGAGCTGTATAATGGCGGTCTATACTCTATAGGTCTATGAGCTGTATAATGGTGGTCTATACTCTATAGGTCTATGAGCTGTATAATGTACTCTATAGGTCTATGAGCTGTATAATGGCGGTCTATACTCTATAGGTCTATGAGCTGTATAATGGCGGTCTATGCTCTATAGGTCTATGAGCTGTATAATGGCGGTCTATACTCTATAGGTCTATGAGCTGTATAATGGCGGTCTGTATAATGGCGGTCTATACTCTATAGGTCTATGAGCTGTATAATGGCGGTCTATACTCTATAGGTCTATGAGCTGTATAATGTACTCTATAGGTCTATGAGCTGTATAATGGCGGTCTATACTCTATAGGTCTATGAGCTGTATAATGTACTCTATAGGTCTATGAGCTGTATAATGGCGGTCTATATAAAGGCAGTCTATACTCTATAGGTCTATGAGCTGTATAATGGCGGTCTATACTCTATAGGTCTATGAGCTGTATAATGTACTCTATAGGTCTATGAGCTGTATAATGGCGGTCTATACTCTATAGGTCTATGAGCTGTATAATGGTGGTATATAGTCTATAGGTCTGTGAGCTGTATAATGGCGGTCTATACTCTATAGGTCTATAAGCTGTATAATGTACTCTATAGGTCTATGAGCTGTATAATGGTGGTGTATACTCTATAGGTCTATGAGCTGTATAATGTACTCTATAGGTCTATGAGCTGTATAATGGCGGTCTATACTCTATAGGTCTATGAGCTGTATAATGGCGGTCTATATAATGGCGGTCTATACTCTATAGGTCTATGAGCTGTATAATGGCGGCCTATACTCTATAGGTCTATGAGCTGTATAATGGCGGTCTATACTCTATAGGTCTATGAGCTGTATAATGGCGGTCTATATAATGGCGGTCTATACTCTATAGGTCTATGAGCTGTATAATGTACTCTATAGTTCTATGAGCTGTATAATGTACTCTATAGGTCTATGAGCTGTATAATGGCGGTCTATACTCTATAGGTCTATGAGCTGTATAATGGTGGTTTGTACTCTATAGGTCTATGAGCTGTATAATGTACTCTAAAGGTCTATGAGCTGTATAATGCCGGTCTATACTCTATAGGTCTATGAGCTGTATAATGTACTCTATAGGTCTATGAGCTGTATAATGTACTCTATAGGTCTATGAGCTGTATAAT
>NW_027468718.1:46114653-46247153 GCF_046254945.1 Alosa pseudoharengus | reverse complement strand
AACATAGCCTAAAGCATACTTGTGCTTCATTCATCCACACATCCAGCTCCTAACGTTTTGACAAGCATTTCTACCAATTGACCTTGTTCCTGCCCATCTCTAGCTTTGCTGTCTCCATCCTTTCTGTTTGTGTTGTTTGTATGTTGTAGTATTTATTGGTAACCAGCAACAGTGCAATTTGTTATTCGCTGTCATTCTCTCTCCTGCCAACAAAAATGTGTTACGTTCCAAGTAGCAGTGCGTAATTCTGCTTCATAAAGTTGAACAAATACATTTGGTCATATAAATAGCCAGTTTATGGTCTACAGTGTAGTTGGTAAGTTATGGTAGGCCAACTTGGAGTGAATATACAGGGGGAATTCTTTCCCAGCTAGCACAGTTACGTTGCCAGTACGTTGCTGCAATGTAACTGAATGACCCAAAATACATTGCCACAACGTCGTATCCAACGTTGCCACAACATGCAAAGTGAAAGGTGAGAATTCGTAACCGCAACGTCACTCCCCAACGTTGCCAATCCGTAACTGCAACATTAAGTAACGTTGCAGCAACGTGGAATTGAAAGGTGCTGTTCCGTAACCGTAACGTAAGTTACCGACGCCACCAGTCCTGTTCAGCAACGTTGCCACAACATGAAAAGTGAAAGGTGACAATTCGTAACCGCAACGTAACTCCCCAACGTTGCCAATCCGTATCTGCAACATCAGGTTACGTTGTAGCAACATGGAATTGAAAGGTGCTGTTTCGTAACCGTAACGTAAGTTACCGACGTCGCCAGTCCAACAACTTCAGGCAACATTGCGGCAATGTCGCAAGTGGACCGCAACGTAACTTGCCAATCCGTAACCGCAACAATAATAAAATTATAGTATGTGCCTTATATGACAACTACCCTTCTTACAGCACTTGTACATAGGCCAATTAATACCTGTAGGCACAGCGAATGCTTTGATCCGGGTGATATTACTGTTACTGTGGGAGAGAGACAACCTATGTAACATCAGATCACATCTTCATGGTTATCCATTTTGCTATTAATTACATACAGTCTGGAACTTACCTTATGTGTGTAGCTGATTTTCAACCATTCAGGCTTATGTCCTCCAACAAGATACACAATGGAATTGTCAGCTGGACTTTTATACTGGGTTAGAACTAGTAGTTTCACGTCCACGGTTTCTTTTTTTTTAAATAAACTATTCAATTTATTGTTCAAAACATCAGTAAGAGTTGAGCCTAAGCTAAACTGTTTCAACCATATTGTTTCAAAATCAATAACAATAATAGCCTATAAACGAGGCAACTGACTTGCAATGCATGCTGGGAAGCAAACCTCAACATGAAATAAGAGACACCTTATTAGTTCCCCCCTCATTATGAAATACTTTTTACAGTTTTTCACTGTTTTTCTCAGTTGCTAAAACACTAAAACCCATTGGCTGAAGAAGGTTCTCAGTTGCCTGAACTCATTTAGCTAATTGTTCAGTCTGTTGTCAATACCTTAAACCATTTCACATGGTAAAACACAATTTGCAGATCCCACTTACACTTTTCAGCAAAACTCTAAACACATTCGCATTCTCAAAACACATTCTGAACTGTAATGCACATGTCATCCATACTGGTAAACACAAGTGACGACAATTACAGTTTTTTTCAATTGCTAAAACACAATTTCTGAAACTTTGCTCCATTTTCTTAAAGCATTAAACATAAAACCCTATTTACAAGCACTATTTACAAAACCTCTGACTCCTCTTGCAAAATCAAACTTTCGCCTCAAAACAGGAAACATCAAGTAGAAATTACTACTTTGCTTTGCTCTTTGCATTTTTTTGTTTTTCCTCCTCCTTGTACCTCCATTTTTACAGTATCCTGCATCTCACAAACTTGTCCTTTGATTTTTGTCAAGATCAGTCAAAATCTATTGAGCAGTCAGTACTGTAAACAAATGGAAAGCACAATGTTCAGGGCCATACGATTTGTTTACAGTATTGTACAGTATACAGCCTACAATGCACTGTACTACAGTGTCCAATAAAAATCATTTTTCTTGCCATCATCCCCTTCCTCCTCATCCCCCACCTTGCATATGCACTCGTCCTCTTACATAGTTTCTTCTATCCATTTTCATTCCCACCTTCAACAACCTGTTTGCTTTCTGAACTGGCGTATATTGGTTTTGTCACATCATTTGAAACAAGTGAAATCAATTTTGAGTGGTTGTGTTTAATCGATGACATGTGTATGTCTATTTCTATTTCATTTTTGCCACTTGTGTTTACCAGTATGGATACAGTACATGAGCATTAGTGCAGAATGTGTTTTGAGAATGAGTGTTTAAAGTTTTTCTAAAAATTGTGTTTTACCATGTGAAATGGTTTAAGGTATTGACAACAGACTGAATAATTAGCTTAATGAGTTCAAGCAACTTCAGCCAATAGATTTTAGTGTTTTAGCAACTGAGAAAAACTGTAAGTACTCATATATTTTAGATGTTACATGTAATGTACATATACTGTATATATCACCACATATGTATTGTGCATACATTGTATGTGCATGGTCTCATATATACATATATATATTGTGCATATATGTTACAGTATATATGTACATATATCTTTACAAATATTACCAATACATTTCCCCATATACATCTGAATACATTATGGTGGATATTTCTAACTAATTTGGGGCAGTCATGGCCTACTGGTCAGGACTTGAAACCGAAGGGTTGCTGGTTCAATCCCCGACCAATAGGTAAAATGCTGACCTGATCACGATGTTGTGGCACCATTCTTCATGGTAGCAAATGGCGACATCATCAGCTGACCAGTTCACAATGTTGTGGCAACATCACTCACAATACTACATGGCAACGTCATCGGCTGACGTCGCGGGGACGGTTCCCATGGCACCAAATGGTAACGTCATCAGCTGACCAGTTCACAACATTGGGTCAACATCACTCACAGTACTACATGGCAACGTCATCGGCTGATGTCGTGGTGACGTTTCCCACGGCATCAAATGGCAACGTCATCAGCAGACACGTTTACAACGTTGTGGCAACATCACTCCAAATACTACATGGCAACGTCATCGGCTGACATCGCCGGTACATTTCCCACAGCATCAAATGGCAACGTCATCGGCTGACCTAATCACGATGTTGTGGCAACATCACTCCAAATACTACATGGCAACATCATCGGCTGACGTCGCCGGTACATTTCCCACAGCACCAAATGGCAACGTCATCGGCTGACCTAATCACGATGTTGTGGCAACATCACTCCAAATACTACATGGCAACATCATCGGCTGACGTCGCGGGGACGTTTCCCACGGAACCAAATGTCAACGTCATCAGCTGACCCGTTTACAACGTTGTGGCAACATCACTCCAAATACTACATGTCAACGTCATTGGCTGACGTCGCGGGGACATTTCCTGATACTAAATGGCAACGTCATCAGCTGACCTGATCATGATGTTGTGGCAACATCACTCACAATACTACATGGCAACGTCATAGGCAGACGTCGTGGAAACATTTTCCACAGCACCAAATGGCAATGTCACCAGCTGACCTAATCACAATGTTGTGGCACCGTTCTTAACGGTACCAAATTGCAACATCATCAGCTGACCAGGTCACGACGTCGCTGCAATGTCACTAATGGTACCAAGTGACAACATTGTCTTGCAAAGTATCTGTGACGTTGCAACAACGTAGCCAGAAGGTAATGTCGCGGTGACCAAATGACAACTTTATGGCGAAGTTGCTGCAACGTCATGTGTTAGCTGGGTTGTCTAGCTGAGTAGCCTGGCAGGTGCGCACGTAGGCATAGCCTACGGCCGAACACTGCAAGCGCTAATAATTCGTGCTCTCACGACAACCACGTCGTTAACTTAAATAGGCCTAGGTTAACATAACTCTGAGTTCGCATTCAAGCAAGCAAAACGATGATTTGAATACATCTGTTTCTCTGGAAGGGCAAGGGGTAACAACAGGACAACACAGAGACAGGCCAGAATGCAGGACTAATGTTATGAGAGTATTACACTAATATGGGATATTCTACGGAAAAATATATTAAAACGGCAGGACAGCGGGGAAACGTTAAAATGATAAACCCGGAAAAAGTTGGCATCTTAGGTATTTTTCGGTCCCTGTGATTATTTGTGAAATTGTGCAAACGGCCTTTTCAAGTCATTTGAGAAGGAAGGAGTGTAGCAAGCTCCCAAATTGACGCTCGCCTGAGAAATTGAGTTTTGGATAATGTTCAGCTTCAGCAGCTTCACAATGACTGAGGAAGCCTAGAGACGAGTCCATAGCAACAAGTTCATGTGTTGAATTAGTTATTACCCAGTGTGCTTTGTTGAATGGTCTCAATGCTTTATTGTTTTATTTCATGTGAATAATTACTAGAGGAGTAACTTTTCAAGTAGGCTAATGCAGTTGCAGGAAGTGTGCATTTAGTTTCCATTGTGTTTCCACAACAATGTTAGTGAGTAAATCTACTGAAATGGCCACCATCTTGGTGAAGTGTGATGTGTAAGATCAGAAAGCAGAGGTTGGTTTTAAGGCGGTAGCATGTGATGATGTGTTTTCATAACACGTAAGAGCGTCGGCGGAAGACATCGACAATTGGCCGGAGAGGGTCATGTCATTTTTGAAAATACTGCTGGAGGGTCGTTGAAAATTATATAGCAGGCAGGGAGGGTCATGCAACTTTTGATCAAAGCACTTAAAATCCCTCCGGTGATCCCGTTTATAAATAACGAACGGTCCCTTAGTTACAGTTTTGTCATAACTCCCTGATGCATTTTTGCATTTAGAATAGCCAGAGCGTGGATATCTCAATTGGAAAATTAAACAATATCGGGTGCCTATGGACTACTAGGCTGGGTGAACCCAGCCTGATCTGCCCGCTATTTATTTTTTGATTTCTTAAAAGATTGAGCTTGGTCTGGTGAAAGCCAAACTAGCCATGGACCTCAGTTACACAATGCAAGGGAACATGAATCAGACTATATTTGCACGAACAATAACGGACAACAGCTCTTCAACTTTGGCCCGTTAAAATGTGTATTCACAGTCTAGCGACGCATTTCATCAAGGCCCATTTGGACATGTCAGTTATTTGCATCACTGGTTAGATGTAAAACAGCATTTCGTTTCAGACTACTGTTAGTTAATTTGTGCATTAACAATAACATTTCAGACTACTGTTACTTAATTTGTGCATTGACAATAAAGTATTACATGAACTAAAGATTACTAAAATCTTATGTAGAAGAAGAAACATTCACAAAAAATCCATCCATCCAAAAATGACCTTTGTTTTGTTGAAAACGGCATGGAACTGACAGATGTTTTTGTTTATAAATAAATAAATAAATAAATAACATTATGCTGATACCTTTTGCTTTTCCCAAATACAATTTAGCCTACAGGTGTAAGTGACCTTTCATCAATCCAGTTGCAATGGATGAACTGTGATGAACTGCCCTACTTGTGATTGTTTAGAGATTTTAAAGGTTTTATAACAATGCTACATCTTCTTTGGCTATTCTACAATCTATTCACCTTTCCAGCACCAGTAGGCTACTTTCTGTGCAGCCGCAAACACACACTCAGGCATGCCAAACAAGCATACCCTGCTGAAAAAAACAGCCTGACCAGCTAAAGGTGGTTTGCTGGTTGACCAGCTTGTTAACCAGCTTGTTTAACCACCCTATGATGGTTGACCAGCTAGACCAGCAAATGTCTTGCGAAAACATACCTTCAGCTGGTTTACCCACCTAACGATAGTAATTCAGCTGGTTTTGCTTGCCGTACCAATTTCAATTTCAATTTATTGTGCTTATAGAGCGCCAAAACATAACACATGTATCATGGCGCTTTACAGAATGTAGGCAATCAGAGAAAGAAGGAAAGAAAGGAAGAAAAGAAAAGCAAGAGAGAGGCCCATGGGTAACAGGGGCGAGGAAAAACTCCCTAGAATTGGAGATATATATAGGAAGAAACCTCGAGCAGATCCACGACTCAAGGGCCTGACCCATCTGCCTAGGGTCAGTACATGACAGTAAGGTCTGTATACATGACATATGCATATGATAGTCGGGTGTAGAGAATAAGACATGGTGTTAAGCACTTGAGCTGAAAGTTACAAGAGGTGGGATGATTACGTATCCGTTATGGTAATACATTATTCCTGATTTAGTGACAGAAAGTTCAATAGTCCAGCGTTGGAATTGTCCAGGGGAAGGGAGTTGTCGAGGGGCATGTGGTGGGTTGGCAGACGGGCCAGTAATCCAGGCAGAGTTTTCATAGGCTGGTGGTGGGTCGCTAGGCTGTACGGGCCAGGAGTCCAGATAGGGGGCAGTAATAGGGCAGTCGAGGATGGGACTTCAGGTGAGATGGGTGAGAGGAGGGCCAACACACGGATGGTTGATGACTGGTGATGATATACCTCACAAGTGAGGTACAGTAAGGGGGAAGAAAGAGAGATGTAGAGTGGGTTAGTATTACTGAAAATCAAAATGGTTAATGTCAATAAGTAATCAGTAGTACTATATATTGTTACAGTATACCATGGTGGGAATAGGCAAGAGAGGGAGAGTTGAGGGAGAGAGGGAGAGGAGAGGGGGGGGGTTGTACGGCGTGACACATGAAAAGTCCATGACAGCAATATGCTATAGCAGCATAACTAAGGCATGGTGAGGGGTAGTCGACACCAGCGCAGGTCTGGTCAGTGACCACCATCGCACGCGCGACTGGGGTGCCAGTCACACGAGGACTCAGCAGGGTGGTCCATTCCAAAAACCCTGAGGTGGGTGAATTTCCACGCACCATACCTAACTATGGGAGGCAGTAAAGAGGTATGTTTTAAGTCTAGACTTAAAAATAGGGAGGGTGTCTGCTAGTCGAATTGAGGTAGGAAGATTATTCCAGAGGAGGGGTGCGCGATAGCTGAAAGCTCTGCCTCCTACTGTAGTTTTTGAGATTCTTGGAATTACAAGAAGGCCAGTATTCTGTGATCGTAGCGGTCTGGGTGGGTTATATGGGACTAGGAGATCTTTAATATATTCTGGTGCCTGGCCATTAATGGCTTTGTATGTTAGAAGTAATATTTTGAAGTCAATGCGACTTCTAACAGGCAGCCAGTGTAGAGATGCCAGGATAGGGGAAATATGTTCATATTTTTTAGTTCTAGTGAGTGTGCGAGCAGCTGCATTTTGTATAAGCTGTAAGCTCTTTAGACAGGTGTTATTGCAGCCAGCGTATAGAGCATTGCAATAATCAATCCTTGAGGTGACAAAAGCATGGATTAATTTCTCAGCGTCTGATAGGGATAAAGACTTCCTTATCTTTGAAATGTTCCTTAAATGATAGAATGAAACTTTGGTAATCTGTACCACCTCAAGCTGGTCATTTTAGCTGGTGTTGCTGGTCTACACTGCTGGTTTAACTGGCCGTGCCAGCTTATGTTGGTTAAACCAGCATGACCATCTTACACCAACAATGTCAAGCTTGGCAGGCTGGTCACCAGCATGACCATCTTGCACCAGCTGTATCCCACACGACAGGCTGGTCAAACCAGCATGACCAGCTTCCTCAGATGGTCACGCCAGCATATCCAGCTGGTGGTCCAACCAACTACACCAGCAAAGACCAGCAAGAGCTGTAAGAAAACCATCAAAGACCAGCTAAAACCAGCTAAAACCAGCTACCAGCATAAGCTGGTTTCTAGCTGTTTTTTTCAGCAGGGTACACAAAAGTTTCAAGAGTGGGGGATGGAGTAAAATATGGTGACAAATTGAAGTGTGATTTATTTTCGCGGAACGGATGTACAGGACTGAGTGGCGGTCATATTTTGTACCGCTATGCGGTACATCTAGTTTATACTGTAATAGGCCTATGCTTAATGTTAATTGACATTTTATAAACTCTATAGACGTGTATAATTGTATGCAGGCTAGTCATCTATCATTGTGAGTTATTTTAACCCGTTTAATCCCAACGGTCACAATTGTGACCGTACAACAACATCTTGCTCTTGTGCCTTTAAAACTGTTACTGGATGAATTATCAATACATTTCTCCCAAAACTAGAAACCTGAAAGGGTCTCAGTTAAATATGTGCAGTGCCAAATGTGTAGTGTAATTTGTCACATGGCCAGCGCTGCTTATGTTTTGGTTGCACCCTGACCAGAAAATGTCCACCCAAAAGCTCCCAAACTAAAGCTTAGAAAAGCATGTTTATGTAAACATAGGACAAAGATTTTTGGTACACATCATCTTTAAGGTGTCTAGTATGGAGGGATGCAATTGAAATATGTGAACTTTGTTCAGCGTTCTCATAACATGAGTGAACATGATAACGGTCACAATTGTGACCGTTGGGAAACAACATAGTCCGATTTTAGGGATTTTCACACATCTCATTGTACAATCATCTAATTTCCACTAAATTCCATTCAGAGATGATATGGGGACATTGTCCCAGGTCTGTTCTTTACTTTTAAATTTGTATCACATTGCATTTCTCAACACGGCCTCTGATATTCTCTATTATATTCTAAGTGTGCCAATTTTTACATAGAAAATCCATTATACCACACTATTATACATAGCTATTGTAATACCTGATTTTCTATGCTGTTCTTAATTTTAATTTCACTTTCAGTCACTTCCTGCACATATCAGATCTAACTGACTGCCCAGATTTTACAATCACACCTCAAAAACAGTAAATCATTATACTTATTGACTATTATATTACATAATGTCACATATAAACAAGGTGGTGGGGGGTATAATCAACTTGCCAGTCAGCTTGTTGAAGGCATATTGGCTGAATTTATGCAGAGACTTGCAGTAGATATGAACAACCTTACCAGAAAATGTATTCCCCACCCCTTTTCCCAACAATACCCCTCCACTTATGTACAGTAAAGGGCCTCTGCCACAGGGACCAGTCAGACGAACCAGAAGCAAAGCTTCATGTGATCAAAAATAAAGATCAAGTGTCTCAAGGATCTGCTCTCACACTATTGTATGTCCAAATTACAGAATGTTTCCTATTATGCATTTAGAACCTTACTTAATTCAGTGGTAAAATTAATCAAATTTAGCAATATAGTGGATATCACACCCCTCTGACACTAGATTAGGCCAATAACTGAGGTCAGAGCAGGCTCCTATGCTCCTCAGGTTTATATGTGATGGGATCATAGACAGAGGTCCTGTGTTCCCCAGGTCAAGCATTCCAGGGTCCTCCAGCTTTATAAAGCACATAATAGGTACCCGAATGAGCATAGGTTCCAGGATACATAGGACACTGGGAACATAGGGCCTTATGAATATAAGGCCTTTGGAGCATAGGGACCAGGTAACATAGGTTCACTTTATTTAGTGACCTTAGCAATACCACTGAGCAAAGGAGACCAATTGCTGGTCCAATGGAAAGGCAATTAATGGCATTGGAAGTATGGCAGTAGACGTGCAGGACAATATGTTGTGTAATTAATTAATTAATTAAATAATGAATTATAAAATTAAATAATACAATAATAAACAAACAAACAACATCACTTTTTGTAACATTTGTGGTTGCTGTTGTATTGTAGGGTGTTGTTGTTTACACTATAGTCATAATAGTGTGATATAATGACTTTTCTATGTAAAAATCAGCACACTTATAATATAATAGAGAATTGCAGAGGCAATGTTGAGTATTGTATTGTGATACAAAATTAAAAGTAAAGAACAGACCTGGGACAATGTCCCCTTATCATCTCTGACTGGAATTTATTGAAAATTAGATGATTGCACAATGAAATGTGTGAAAATCCCTAAAATCGGATGTTGTTTCCTAACGGTCACAATTGTGACTAAGCATAAAAGACTCCTTTTCACCCACTTTTTCAGAAATGTTTTAAAAAATAGTAATTGATTACTTCAAAGGGTTACTCAAGACACATGATTTTGATATATTCAAGTCTGGGAAAAATGTGGGATTAAACGGGTTAACAGTAATCAATTTGTTTATTGAACAAACAACTGAATCCACATGTATGGTTGGATAAAACTAAAAATCAGCTGCACACCGTTTATGACTGATAAACTAATGAACTCCAACTGTGAAGTCAAAAAGTAGGCTAGTTCAATCTCAAACGAATTCCTATCCAATTTAATATGATAACAGGGTTAGGTTCAGTTCTGAAACACACCCGGAAATGAACCCAACGCGATTAAAAACTGCAGACAGAGGAGGAAATCTCCAGCGAGGGTGGTGTATTTTGTGACCTGTGGACCGGTCAATGAGCTATGCAGAAAAGAAAGCTGAGGTCGTTGTCACATGCGCAATTTGGCTCCTCGCAAACGCCGCCTCCAAAAAAGCCTCACGGGTTGCTGGCTTGGCTCACTGGACTCTGTCTTGGCAGCGAACGGAGGCAAGAAATAGTTCGCTATTGTCAAGGTATGCGAGGCTCAACGCAGCGCTTTTCCGTGCGTCAAATGGGTGCGGTATACACATGTTGCTTCTGGGGCTATGCCATGGAGGAAAAGAACGCGATTTTACGGTCAGTAGGCTATGTACAGTTACTTTTTGCGCAGCTGTTGATAATATGACTCATGTATTTTTTTCTAACCTGAACCTGTGTCAAAATAGAGATGCTATTTTCTCAGTCTCCACGTTTTTACAGTGATGGGCATCCTCACCCAGCACTTAGAACATGCATTCTCGAAAACCTATCTGGGTAGCCTATATGATAATTGGTTTGCAGTAAGGATAGAACAGGCAATTCAATTGTGAATAAGAATGTGGGATGCGCTTGTACTTCGCCAAACAACACGTTTGTACTGAATGCCTGAAATACTTGTGTGAACAAAACAAATGTTGTCAACGTGTCAGCTGTTGACAACGAACTTGAAGAATTGTCTTGTGAGTGAATGACCCTAAGCAAACTTATTAGGCTAAATCCTTCCTATACGTATTTTCTTATTTGCCTAGCAGTCATGAATATTTTAACTACCAAGAACTTCCAGCACCGAGCCTGAATGGGGACTCCCGGGTCAGTGTGTCCAGCGGCGCCATGGACCTGTCCCAGGAGTTCCTGCCGGCGCCAGGGGCGGACTCGGACAGACCCCTGTGGAGCACCCCCAGGAACTCCACCCCCAGTAACACTGAACCGGAGTCCGATGGAGAACTCCAGGCCTTCATCAAGATGAGGAACCAGTCAGATAAGGCCTCAGAGGTATGATACTGTAAGCACCACACAAGCTACTGTAATGTTCTACTCTTAATAGCTTCTGTCAGTCACTGTTCTATATCACCACATGATCCATGATTCTATTCTATCATGTTCTATTCTATTCTACTCTGTAGTGCAACATTATACACATTAATCACAAGGATGGTCAGTAAGTGGGAAGTTCTCAAGAACAGTGGCAACACTAGCAGAGGGTTGAGTGCAATGGAGGATGTGTGTGTCTGTGTGTGAGTGGGAGACAGGGGGTCCCTGCCTGAAGGCAGTGGCTTGTGACTTTCCCCCCTCTTTTAAACAACCAAACATGATATAACACCACTGATGATATAACACCACTGCACTTCAAGATCAATCCTACCCCTGGGGCATATGACCTGACCTAAGACCCTAAGGCTGCGGTCCTTCAATGTGTGCAGCAAGCTCCTCAAGATGTTCTATCAGTCTGTTGTGGCCAGCGCCCTCTTCTATGCAGTGGTATGCTGGGGAGGAAGCACAAAGAAGAAGGATGCTGGGCGACTTGACAGGCTGGTAAGGAAGGCTGGCTCTGTAGTGGGAGCTGAACTGGAGTGCATCACTTCAATATCTGACAAAAGGACCCTAAACAAACTGATCAACATCTTGGACAATGAATGTCATCCGCTCTACAGCACTATCAAAAACCAAAAGAGCTTGATCAGCTGGAGACTTCGCTCACTGCCATGCACAACTGAAAGGCTGAGGAAGTCATTTGTTCCTAGGGCCATTGAACTGTTCAATGCCTCACTAAAGGGAAGAGGAGAGATAGACTTCTCTGCTTAGTCTGTCTGCCTCTCCACCCTCTCCATGTCCATGTTTTTTGAGTACTGACTGCCCACTACTGCTTACTACTGTTTTACTACTGTTTTACTATTGTACACAGCCTAATGTTTTTCACTACTGTTACACTGTTTTTCATGCTATATTAGCACACATGATCAATGGCTGCGGTCAGGCTTCTGATACAATACTGAATGAATGAATGGCTATAACCCTATTACCTCAACCTGTTCTTGCACTGAAATAGTTTTTTATTTCACCTTGTCTACATTATACTTTACTCTCCTATTTGTCTATATTATTTATGCTGGTCTCTAGACCTTACTTGCACTGTTGCACTGTTGGACTAATGTTGGACTACTTTTTGCACCTTCACCATGACACTCACTCTCTTGAGCACTTTGCCAGGCACACATAACTAAGGACTATGGTTGGACTACTGTTTGCACCTTCACCATGACACTCACTCCCTTTAGCACCTTACCAGTCCCGGCCCTGTCACTACAAGCGTCTTATGCTTGATCACCCTCAAGCACATTGGACATTCTTAATTGAATTTATATAGTGTATTTAGTATTTAGTTTTGTTAGTTTTCTTATCTTCTACTGTCTTTATTGTACAGTGGAGTTTAGTTATATGTTTATACTTATACTTATGTATACCATTTATGCTGTAAGTGCATGTTGTGTCTGTATGCTACTGAGACCCTTGAATTTCCCCTTGAGGATCAATAAAGTATCTATCTATCTATCTATCTATCTATCTATCTATCTATCTATCTATCTATCTATCTAAGACTCCTCTCCTGCCCCTTTACAAAATACTTACACAAGTACACTTGTCTTTACTAAATGCTACCACTTTCATCTTGTTTTTGTATTTTCTGGGAAAAAACTCTGCTGTGGACTAACCCTCTCATAAAGTTGTGTGTGTGTGTGTGTGTGTTGTACGGACACGCAATGGGCTCACATCTGTCCCCTCCCCTGAGTCCCTCTGTAACGTAATCATTCAATCAGCGCCACTGAATCTGCTCCCGGCGTCCAGTCTGAGGGGGCTCTGTTCCTGCCGCAGGTTTACGGGGCCGAGGAGAACAGCTGGCCCTCTGTGCCTCCCTTGGACATCAAATTAGATCAAAATGCTAATAAAAGCCCCCAAAAAGGGGACAGCGTACAGTACTACAGGTCAGGGTAGTAAGGTAGGTCAGATGGAGTTTTCTGATAAGACGAGTGTTCATCTGGTCATTGAGAAAAGCTGCTGTGTGATTCATTTTAGGATAATATGGCTTTCTTTAGACTGTTTAATGCTCAAACTGCATGTGGAGGAGCTGACATTAATCACACAGCTCTGGCAGGCTGCAGACGAGCCTCGTGCTCTCTCTTGTTAGAAGAGAAGTCCGTTTCTCCCTCTCTCTCTCTCTCTCTCTCCATGTGTCATGAAGACTGCAGACTCATGTTTTGACGAGGGTAGACTATCCACACTTGTCTCCAAGGCAAGTCAAGTCTTTGCCCTCTCATAGATGATTCAACCCACGACCCCATCAGCAGAAAAAAGTAGAAACCCGCTTTGTTTGTACCAACAATGGCCACGTCATTGACATGTGGAGACATGAGTTCGCACAAGAGGTGGTGTGTTTCATTTAGCTAACAGATGGAATTAAAGGCATTTAGGCCAGCCACTCACTGGTTGTGAGTTTGAGGTGCTATTCACCACTGATCCCACATCAGTTAATGGTGCTGTTTTGCTGTGGTGTGCTTTAATGAGGTGTTTCTTAACTTATTTTTTGTCACCTTGTGTTGTGTGGGTGGGAGACAGGGGGTCTCTGCCTGAAGGCAGTGTCTTGTGGAGACCTAAGGGCTTCTACATACTCGACGCACCCGACCGGTACCCTAACGTAGTTAGCGTTAGTCTTTTCACAACAGCGACACCTCTGTTCAGGAGAATTTTGCAACTAGTGTGGCGACCACCACATGTGAGTGTAAATGGTTACGTCGCTTCTGTGACGTCACATTGTCGCGCTACTGGTCGGGTGCGTCGAATATGTGGGACGTTTTATAGTTGTACGGAAGCCCTACGGGGCACACATCTGTCCCCTCCTCTGAGTCCCTTTGTAATGTCTTGTGTTGTATGTTGTATGCTATGCAAAGCTTGAGGTGAAGGTAGTATCAAACCACTGATCAATTCCTAAAACACGATGTCTGAATTGGGATGAGTAACTAAGTATAAGTATATATTCTCTTTTGATTCCGTGAGGGAAATTTGGTCTTTGCATTTATCCCAATCCGTGAATTAGTGAAACACACTCAGCACACAGTGAACACACAGTGAGGTGAAGCACACACTAATCCCGGCGCAGTGAGCTGCCTGCAACAACAGCGGCGCTCGGGGAGCAGTGAGGGGTTAGGTGCCTTGCTCAAGGGCACTTCAGCCATCCCTACTGGTCGGGGTTCGAACCAGTAACCCTCCGGTTACAAGTCCGAAGCGCTAACCAGTAGACCAGGGCTGCCCCAAACTGCAGACTGCAGACATCACTCAGGATCCACTCCACTCAGGATCCAGCCCAGTGTGGCGGTAAATAGTGCATTTTGTCCACACAGACTGCATGGCTGCACAAAAACAAATGAACCATCCACAAACCATACACATCTTTATGCACACAGAAGCACTTTACCGTACATGCCTGGAGGACTTCTTTATACACACAGAAGTACTTTACCGTACTTTCCGGGAGGACTTCTTTATGCACACAGAAGTACTTTACCGTACATGCCTGGAGGACAAGCTCTTCCATATAAACAAAGGGTCTATGTCTGATTGTGTGACAACACAAAGGGTCTATGTCTGATTCACCATCCACTTATTTCAACACAAACACCGTGGCCTGTTATGTATGTGTAAGCATGGCTATGTTGTGTGTGTGTGTGTGTATGTGTGTGTGTGTGTGTGTGTCAACTTCTTTCCTTCGTGATACTGTTGTCTCTGGCCGTGTTTACCTTGTGTGTCCTGGGTCTGGTTTGCGTCCAGTTAAACTGGCCCCTCACCACATGCTTCATTATTCACTTATTACCTTGTTAACCCACATTTAGAGTAATGCACGCCTGGTCTAAAGATGTCTGACCAGACCCCATCTAGATTCCCTCTCTCTCTCGCTCTCTCTCTCTATCTATGGGCTGTATTTTCGGTCACCAGCGCATGGCGTAAAGTTCGTTATTCACTGGCGCGAAGTTGAATTCGTTATTTTGCACCTTTATTTTTTAAGCATTGCGCCCAGGGGTGTGGCAATTAACAACCTAGGGAGGGACCTGGCGCATTGTCTAAAAATCGCTATCATACACCACCTAAACCTGGTCAGAAGTCAATGGCGAGTTGTTCATATGCTATTTTAAGAGCGCATGTCAACAGTCATATTGGCAGGTGCACGCACCATCCTTCTATCATTCATGAACGCACACCAGCGCACGTCCATGCAAAGCATTACAAATTGCACGATTACAATGGTAAACATAATTAGAATAAAGATATTACGAAATACTGTACATCTCATGATGAGTAGTTATTCACCATCATTTGCAAATTGGTAATGACGGTTAAAAGTGATTAGGGGAGAGGCGAGAGACACGTATGGAGCACAGCTGAAGACGCACTGTCACGAGATATAAGCAACTCCTCTGCAGGATAAATGTTGTTTTATTCAGTCATTTGAGCAACATTAGGGTAAGTGTTGCTTTTTCCAGCCTATGTTTTCGATGGTAACCCATTGTCAGTCAATAGTGAAAGTAACTGCATATAACTGTCTTGTCGTTGACTGACTCCTTGGTGAAGTTAGTTTCACTTTGCCAATGAGTTCAAATAATAAACGAGTGCAAATGCGTGAAGGCTATGCTAGGTTTTAGTAAAGCATGGTTTAAGAATGACTATTCCATACGGTCTCGCAAGCAGCCTCCTTCAAATGCGCCGTTGAATGCCAAAATACCGATGCATTTATTTGACATATCGCGCGTTGCGCCGTTAAAGGGAATGACAGATGTCATTCTCATTGGTTTAAAATGATGTTACGCCCCAAACACACCCATATGACTGATTAAAAGACCTAGGAACACCTTGTTACGCCATGCGCTCCACTTTTGAGAACGAAAACCCTCCCAATGTGAACTGGACATCCTACTAAATTTGAATAGACTTTTGACGAGTGACGATGCACTTTAGAATGTCATGATAGGGCCCTATATCTGTTTCTAAAGCAGCACTAAAGAAGATTTGCTCTCGGGGTCCCCCTACAGTTGAGGAGTACAATAATAAACAAACTAAATATGCGTCTTTTGCTACAACGTATGAACACAACTCTGATATAATATAGAGAGAATGCACCGACAGCAGTCTTTAGAAAGAGATCTCCGATGTTCTAGCTTTAATCACCTGTAGAGGGCCACTCAGACAATGGCAGAAGTGCTGTTTGTCATGTTATGCGGTCATGTGCCATCAAAATGATTTTGGAAACATGTTAAAGTAAAAAAAAAAACCTTTACAGTTTTTCTCAGTCACTTTGGTGCTTTTTTCAGATCAGAATGAAAATTCTCATAACTATTAGTTCAACCTCCACAACATTTAGTCATTTGTGCACATCATAGTAGCAATTTCTCCTTCCTCTGAACAAATTGCAAATACTTTTGGACATGTATCAGTTGCTTACATACAATTCTCTGCTGTTTTTTAACATTATCATTTGCTTATGTCATGTCAGTCAAAATTAACTATACTTATGAATGCTGAATAGTCGTTCCCAATAAAACTAATAGTCTTCATTTCATTGCTTGAGTCATTACATACAAAATTGTTGAACTAGTTATCCAATTCTGTCACAATGCTGTAGAATTGCAAAGAGCATACAGTAAAAATGTACGTATTCAGTGTCTTGTACTCACTTACTCACCTAACTACAGCAATGTGTAACTTTACTGTAGTTTTCAAATGGCTGTACAAGTACTGTATAGTGCTGTCTTGAGCATATTCAGGTAGTGTCACCGAGTTCTGACCTTTTTTTGCATTAGAAAACACTGAGAGAACTGTCATAATGAAAACATGACAAAGCCATTTGACTATCTTGTTCATAAACGATGGTGTCAAGACTTCTCATTTTGATGACACTGACAGTTTCATTGACATGAATACCTGCTTTTGAGGAATGGACTATCCATTTTGAGCAAGTGACGTGCTTTTGCAGGTCATCCACTAGGTTTTGCAGTTTGCACTAATTGTTTTGAGAATTGCACTGCTGTGCAAATGTTAATAGTGATGTGAGAAAAGCACCAAAGCGACTGATGTAACTTATTAAAGTAACTCACTTTGGACAAAAGTGTCTGCTAAATGTAATGCAATGTAAATGTAGCGTAGTGTACTATCTCCTCTTTAAATGGATCTTACGTGAACAACAAATGAAGTTCATTCAGCTGCAGATCTCTTAGGCCTCTTTCATTTTTCTCATTCTTCTCTATTTATTTGGCATTAGATAGATAGATAGATAGATATATAGATAGATAGATAGATAGATAGATACTGTAGATAGATAGATAGATAGATAGATAGATAGATACTTTATTGATCCCCAGGGGAAATTCAAGGTCTCAGTAGCATACATGGAGGGAGGGGTTGTGCATATGTGCTAATATAGCAAGCAAACAGTGAGGCAGAAAGACAGTGGTAAAAAGTGGCTAGTGGACAGACAGTATCCAAACATGGAGGGGGTGAAGAGGCAGACAGACTATGCAGAGAAGTCTATCTCTCCTCTTCCCTTAAGTGAAGCATTGAACAGTTCAATGGCCCTAGGAACAAATTACTTCCTCAGCCTTTCAGTTGTGCATGGCAGTGAGCGAAGTCTCCAGCTGATCAAGCTCTTTTGGTTTTTGATAGTGCTGTAGAGCGGATGACATTCATTGTCCAAGATGTTGATCAGTTTGTTCAGGGCAGGACTCGAATTATCTTTTTGTCTTTAAGGGGGTCTCTCTATCTCATAAAAAGTTGGCACACCCCGTGCATAGCCTAACAAGGCGATGAAATAGCCTAGGCGTACAATATATGCGCACGGTAGGCCTAGGCTTTACCTTGACACACGCACACAACAGACATAGATTTTTCATAGAAATTGATTGCTTTTAATTAATTTCAACATATTATTGATTGTAATAGTCCATATTTCATTTCAATTTCACAATACAAAGAAATAGACTAAACGATTTAGTCTGTGCCATTCTCAATTTCACAACGTGACTCATTTGAACCAGACCACCGTCTCAGATAGGCTATCCTCAGTGTCAAACACAATAATGCATGTAGTATAACTTATACACAGGGAAAAAGCACTAACTGGCAGAAATTATAAACCATTGCAGCCAAACTATGTTCTAGTATTGTTGAACCGTGGAAAATGAATAGACAAACAATTTTGGAGTTTGCACTGAGATGTTGTCGGGTAGCCATTGAATATTCCGACATCAGAGATTGCTAACAGGTGTTTCAAAATATCTGGGAACTTTCTGGAGCTCTGAATGGCAGAGGATAGCTACAGATCATCAGACAACACAATTATTGTAGGCTGCATTATGGGCCATAATTTATGGCTTTGTCAATCAACATAGAAGAGGTGAAGCACAAGTTCAACAGCAAATAGGACTTTTCAGCACATATCAAACCATATAGGCTAGCCCAATTAACGCCTATGTAAATAGACAAAACACTCGCATCTATGGGAGCTCGGCTCCCTCTGGCTCCCACGTAATTCGAGCACTGATTTCAGGGTCCTTTTGTCAGATATTGAAGTGATGCACTCCAGTTCAGCTCCCACTACAGAGCCAGCCTTCCTTACCAGCCTGTCAAGTCGCCCCGCATCCTTCTTCTTTGTGCTTCCTCCCCAGCATACTACTGCATAGAAGAGGACGCTGGCCACAACAGACTGGTAGAACATCCTGAGGAGCTTGCTGCACACATTGAAGGAGCGCAGCCTCCTCAGGAAGTACAGCCTGCTCTGCCCTTTCTTGTAGAGTGCGTCAGTGTTGGCTGACCAGTCCAGTTTATTGTCCAGGTGGAGACCCAGATACTTGTAGGTGCTTACCACCTCCACATTGACCCCATCAATGGAGACTGGTAGCAGAGTCGGCTTAGACCTGTTGAAATCCACCACCATCTGATGATTGAGTTTGCACCATTGACTTCTGATGACCAATCACTGCACCAGTCACTGTTACGCCTGACATTTTCAAGCCAGTCAATATTTGTGTGTGTGTGTGTGTGTGTATGTATGTGTGTGTGTGTGTGTGTGTGTGTGTGTGTGTGTGTGTGTGTGTGTGTGTATGTATGTATGTGTGTGTGTGTGTGTGTGTGTGTGTGTGTGTGTGTGTGTGTGTGTGTGTGTGTGTGTGTGTGAGTTGTCTGTGCATTACTACTCATTACCTTACATTTGAATGTGTATGCACAGCACGCGTTCTGGTGTCTGGGAGAATGTTGTAGTATTACCCAGTGTGCAGTATTACATGTGCCCATGTCACTAAAAGGCCTGAGGAACATCTGCTGTTACCAAGACCTTCCCTCTCTGGGGTTTGGGTAGCTATTGGTTACAACTCAAGGAGAGTCTGAACTGACACTTTCTCATACATCATTCACCTCCTGCAAGTCATTTATAATTCTTTCAAATCTACAAACGTTTTACAAAAAACTAAACTAATATAAACTGAAAATATATGCATATTATCTGAAATATCTGAAAGATGGAATGAAGGAATTCATACTTTTAAAAATGCAGAGATATGGAGTACATATTTGAATTCCAGTTTTCAAGTTGTCAGCTTTGACAAGTTTTGCTAATGAAGAGTCCTTGCTGCCTAGGTGACAGACAGGGATGTAGTGGAGGCTAAACGCAAGTAAACATGGTTTATCCACCTCTGAAATTTCAGAAAGAGTTTATCCACCTTTTATTAGAATTTATCCACTTCTCAACAGAGTTTATTCACCAATTGCAACTTTTAACATTCAAAAATCACACTGTATTATCCACATGCACAATATCCACTCATCAACACTACGAACCATACAGTAATACCACTGGTATTGTTATAAACGTTGGACAATAACCTCCATCATCACCAAACATGTTACCGAATTCGATACAGAATGGCGAAGTCCACCTCACCATCATAGAATTAATAGTTTACCCACCTCTTATTTTACCACTACATCTCTGGTTACAGAGTAATGTAATTTCTATTTTGTAAAAGGGCTCCGACCAACAACGCCCTATGTCTATTTGTAGATGATAATGAGTGTACATTATTCGATTGGGACCAAAATTACGTCAATCGGTGCCTAATTAATGACTTAATGGAGTGATTTACTTTGATGCAGTGAAGTTGCCCCAAAAAGCTATATGCTATTCAGTTGTAAATGTATAGTACAGTCTTACTCAAAACTGCATCGATTGGCGTTGTTTTGGTCCCAAATGAAAAGTTACACTCAGGTGTGCGTGCAGCCTCACACATGGGGCTGTATTTTGGGTCACCAGCGCATGGCGTAAAGTTCGTTATTCACCGGCGCGAAGTTGAATTCGTTATTTTGCACCTTTATTTTTTAAGCATTGCGCCCAGGGGTGTGGCAATTAACAACCTAGGGAGGGACCTGGCGCATTGTCTAAAAATCGCTATCATACACCACCTAAACCTGGTCAGAAGTCAATGGCGAGTTGTTCATATGCTATTTTAAGAGCGCATGTCAACAGTCATATTGGCAGGTGCACGCACCATCCTTCTATCATTCATGAACGCACACCAGCGCACGTCCATGCAAAGCATTACAAATTGCATGATTACAATGGTAAACATAATTAGAATAAAGATATTACAAAATACTGTACATCTCATGATGAGTAGTTATTCACCATCATTTGCAAATTGGTAATGACGGTTAAAAGTGATTAGGGGAGAGGCGAGAGACACGTATGGAGCACAGCTGAAGATGCACTGTCACGAGATATAAGCAACTCCTCTGCAGGATAAATGTTGTTTTATTCAGTCATTTGAGCAACATTAGGGTAAGTGTTGCTTTTTCCAGCCTATGTTTTCGATGGTAACCCATTGTCAGTCAATAGTGAAAGTAACTGCATATAACTGTCTTGTCGTTGACTGACTCCTTGGTGAAGTTAGTTTCACTTTGCCAATGAGTTCAAATAATAGACGAGTGCAAATGCGTGAAGGCTATGCTAGGTTTTAGTAAAGCATGGTTTAAGAATGACTATTCCATACGGTCTCGCAAGCAGCCTCCTTCAAATGCGCTGTTGAATGCCAAAATACCGATGCATTTATTTGACATATCGCGCGTTGCGCCGTTAAAGGGAATGACAGATGTCATTCTCATTGGTTTAAAATGATGTTACGCCCCAAACACACCCATATGACTGATTAAAAGACCTAGGAACACCTTGTTACGCCATGCGCTCCACTTTTGAGAACGAAACCCCTCCCAATGTGAACTGGACATCCTACTAAATTTGAATAGACTTTTGACGAGTGACGATGCACTTTAGAATGTCATGATAGGGCCCTTAGTGTGTTAGACTGTGCTTTTTTCTTGAAACCATAGATTCGGTATGGTTAATATTTTCACAGATTGCATCATTACCTTTCTGATAATGAATGTAAAGTCTCTCTTTGTGGCTCCCTTCAGGAGTGGGAGAAGCTGAACTATGACATCCACACGCTGAAGTGTGCCCGCCGGGAAGTCTCCACCAGGTGGAAGAAGATCCTGCTGATGCTGGGTGAGACCACAGGGCTCTTTCAGTTGTTTCCATGGTGATACAGTAGGTCTCTTGTGCATGTGCTCCTTTACAGTGGGGTTGTAGTCAGGATGTAGCTGGGGTGGGGCTACAGTTGGAGTTTATGGAAGGGGGGGGGGGGGTCCATCTTATATAGGTCAAAAATTGTTTTAAAGAAGCTCTATGCAGGTCTGGTTATTCCTTCGCTGTTTCTGGGTTTTCGCCTGATTTGGGCTCGCATTTTTCACAACATAGCTCCCCCTGCAGCTTCGGTAGCCAGTGACTGCTACACTAAACCCCCACTAGCTAGCGAGCTAGCCATCAAGAAACCAAGCTAAACACATACAGGGCTCACAATAAAACGGTCGAGCAAACACATTGTTCAAGAGACTATCAAACCACATTACAAAAACGAAGTTCACCCAAGGGTATGCTACTTACAATTTCAACAGCAACAAAGCCAAGTCGGCGTCCGTTTTGCAGTCTTCTTAGAAACTACAATCTTACTACATTTTCGAGTCACATCCGGATTTCTTCGGTCCGAGACCAGAAAGTTGCATATTCGTTTTTTCTCACGAAGGGTGAGACGAAGCACCCACCAAACGACCCAAAAAGTGTTGTAGAACCATCAGAACGACTCTCAACCTGCATAATTAAGGTCATTTGCTAAAATTGTTGCATAGGGCCTCTTTAAATGCATGTCTTTATCGCTCTTTTTATCAATGTCTTTCTGCTTTCACTCTCTTTTCTCTTTATTTCTTTCTGTCATTCTCTCTTTCTCTCTCTCTTTACCTTGACATTTTTCATCCTTCTTTCCATCTCTCTTTTTGTGCAATACTCTCTCTTCACTTTTTTTGCTCACTATATGTCTGTTTGGCCGTGTTCATGTATTTCATTCTCTCTCTCTCTCTCTCTTTAGCTCTCTCCTACTCCATTGGTATCTATCCTGTTCTCCCTCAGCGTCCCTCCCTCTGTTCTTCTTCTCCATTTTCTCTCTCTCATCCTCACCAGGTGAAGGAGGGAGGAGTGCTTTGCTCCCCCAGGTCTCCTGCTTTAACATAGAATTAGCCCTTTGGATGAAATGTGCCTTATAATCATGCATACTGACCACATCACTCTAGGGTCAGGCAGAGCAGGACTACATGTGACCACAGAGACCTACTTCATATCGTATCAGTCTCTCTCTTTCTCCAGGGATTAAAGTGAAAAAAAATCGTTTGACTGAACTTTTTTCAGGCCATAAGTCATACGTTCTTCATATCTACCATAGCACCCCTTTTGCGGTCGCGACCTATTGGTTTTTAATGTACAAAAAGATGCAAACAGCAAAGTAAAGGGAGTATTCACCTTATTCACACGGCGGCCATTGTTTAAACCAAAACGAGGCTACAGGGTACACTTACTATATAATTAATGCCACCTACAGGCAGTGTTGGGCAAGTTACTTCAAAATCGACAAAGTAATTTGTCGATTTCAATTAACCACATTATAATCAATAGGCCAAAATCATAATTGTGTATCTGTGCCGAATTTCGTAATTCAAGTCCAGTGCAGAACTGAATAAGAAAATCATAAGGCTATGTATCTTGAAGTTCCAGTATGTGAGAAACTTGATATGCCTTAATATCTCCAACCTCAAGTATGCAGCTAATAAGGAAATAGAATTGTTATTTAATTAAACAAGGTGAACTTGTCCCCACTGTAGAATGCAGAAATGGATGCTACAAGGAAGGGAATTCAAACACACTCAACACCTTACCATCTATTGATGTCATTGTGGTTCATTGAGATATCTGACATTTTTTCTGTTAAAGATTGGCATGGAGACAATAGGACATGGTTGCCTTTGTCGGTGTCCTTATGTGAACTTGCACAGGTAAACTTGCTCATCTTTACTTGCGTACGACTTCACACCAGTGCTTCACACCAGAGCTGATGCTTCAACAATAGCCGTCACTGAAAAGCTGTTAGTGTCTTTGAACACAGCTGTTCTCACATTAGCTGATTGCGATAAAAATAAACCATTGTTGCCTAATTACCAATTATTCATTACACCTGTGTGTAGTATCTACTTTTTTTAGTGTGTTTCACATATAGTATTTTGCAGTATTTCTAAAATACAAAAATACACACCAATAAAGTATTTTGATACAAAATACTGAGCCATTTCCTTCAACCCAATAAAATACAAATGACAAAATACTATTTTGTATTTGAAATACAAATACATATTACATGTTTCAGAAATACTACCCATCCCTGGGAACAGGCAGATTAGCCTACATCTTTATAGTTGACCATATGATGACATACTTGGGTTAATACTGTATTTCACCAGTTAGGGCACCACAATGGCCAGCAGCGGCACTGTGTAGCCTGTCTTGACAAGTTTTGGGTTACAATATACAGGTAGTGGGCTCTCTGTTGATTTTAATGAGTAGGCCTAAGCCTAAAGTTACAGCATTTCTATCACAATTGACCAGACTTCGACCTTTTGTCTGCTTTTAACAACATTCTGGCTATGATTGTTCCTTGTATTGCATCATGAGCCATCACTGCGCCTATTGCATTCTACTGTTGTTAGCCTTAAGCCTAGCTCAGTCATTATGTTATACCCCATCGCCCTCCATTAGAAGGAATGAGCTGCATTGAGCATAATAAACTGCATTTAGAATTCCAAATCCATATTTATGACCGCCACTAGCGAAGCGGTCATATAGGGATTGTCAAAGTTTTTTTTTTTTTTTTTTTTTTTTTTCCCCGTCATCTACTTCCTGAATTTTTGGTCAACGATACCCGGGACACCGAACCACCGGGGCACATGAAATTTGGTGGGTATGTAGCCCCACTAGACTTTTACGGAAAAATTTCGTTTCGTCCCCGGGGGCCACTCCCCCCCCCGTGCTGGGCCCCCCGAACCGCAAAAAAAGCAGTTTTTCCTAAATAACTACCTGAACCGTGGCACTGAGGATGAAGAATCTTTTATGGTATGTTGGTCTCAAGGGCCCACATCAACCTGGCCCATAATCACTCATTTGTGATTTGCACCCCCCCGGTAAAAAATGAAAATGCAATATTATTCTGCTTTAATCGCCCCTATCTTCAGTTAAGATGTTCAGAACTGCACCAAATTTAATTGACCTGGCATTCTCTGGGGGTATGCCAAGTTTCGTAGAATTTCATCCATGGGGGGGTCCTAAAAAAATTAGGTTATGTGTACATTTAGTGACTGTACACTCATTGGCCTGTAGATGGTGGTGCACACTCATGCACACACACACAGGCACCCACATACTATCGGTATTAGAACAGCCGATACATAATTACAAATTCAGTAGGATTAAAAGAAAGCCAAAATAAATATTCATCATCATCATCATGGCTGCATTTCCAGTATTGGCAATAAGTAGTCGTTTGTCCACTAGATGGCGCATCGTTGCAGTGAGACATAATTTTGTTGGAAGTTGGAAAAACAATGGACGCTTCCTACAAGGACTGTTTACCACAGAGAACGTCTAATAAGGATAGGACAATGTTCACATGAAATGTAATTCCCATTTCTTCTCGAAGCCGAAATAAATCTGAGGATGTTTATCGGACATGCTTGGTTTTTACTGCAGGTACGTTAATCTTATAATATCAATATGGACTTAGGTAATGTTACCGTTAGCGTTGGTTGAGTGATGGAGGCCAATTTGATTGATTGCATTTGTAGAAAACTATAAATGCGGTTATACCAAGCAAATTGATAGCAGCACTGTAATTGTATCTTTTGACTGTCATTTGTTGCACGTGCTACAAAAATCATTCTGTGCAATGGAAGATTTACCAACGTTACACCAGTAAACAGACTGAGACGCCTGTTTATTTTGTGTTAAGTGCGTGCAGGGTGTGAGAGGGGAATCGATGTGCTTTGATTCCAGCTTGGTAGTTAGTCTGTGAGATTAAAGAGCACGTGTGTGTGAAGTATCCAAACAATGACACCTTCATTTCATTATGGCTGCTTTAGCATCACACCTTAAGCTACTGTGTAGTGGGTCCCATTTAGAAGTGGCTACTTCATTCGCGCTTTCCTTGACTCATGGAGCTGCGTGAATTTTATTACAACTTTTCGCCACGATATGTCAGTTTAAGTCCGCTTGATACTGTAAGGCGTAAGCCATTGGTTTCCAAAAGAGATTTTATTTGTGTCGCCAGCATAGCCTATTGACAATTTATGGTGTAAATCGGCCTACCTTATAAACCTGTAGCTTAGGGAAGCTAACAACTTTCTATTAGGATCTAGTTTGTTAGTTACAGTTTTGTCATAACTCCCTGATGCATTTTTGCATTTAGAATAGCCAGAGCGTGGACATCTCAATCGGAAAATTAAACAATATCGGGTGCCTATATGGACTTGGCTGGGTGAACCCAGCCTGATCTGCCCGCTATTTATTTTTTGATTTCTTAAAAGATTGAGCTTGGTCTGGTGAAAGCCAGACTAGCCATGGACCTCAGTTACACAATGCAAGGGAACATGAATCAGCCTATATTTGCACGAACAATAACGGACAACAGCTCTTCAACTTTGGCCCGTTAAAATGTGTATGAACAGTCTAGCGCCGCATTTCATCAAGGCCCATTTGGACATGTCAGTTATTTGCACCACTGGTTAGATGTAAAACAGCATTTCGTTTAATTTGTGCATTAACAATAACGTTTCAGACTACTGTTACTTAATTTGTGCATTGACAATAAAGTATCACATGAACTAAAGATGACTAAAATCTTATGTAGAAGAAGAAACATTCACAAAAAATCCATCCATCCAAAAATGACCTTTGTTTTTGATAGCTGTTGAAAACGGCATGGAACGGACAGAGATGTTTTTGTTTATTTATAAATAAATAAATAAATAAATAAATAAAATTATGCTGATACCTTTTGCTTTTCCCAAATACAATGTAGCCTACAGGTGTAAGTGACCTTTCATCAATCCAGTTGCAATGGATGAACTGTGATGAACTGCCCTACTTGTGATTGTTTAGAGATTTTAAAGGTTTTATAACAATGCTACATCTTCTTTGGCTATTCTACAATCTATTCACCTTTTCAGCACCAGTAGGCTACTTTCTGTACAGCCGCACACACACACTCAGGCATGCCAAAGAAGTATACACAAAAGTTTCAAGAGTGGGGGATGGAGTAAAATATGGAGACAAAATGAAGTGTGATTTATTTTCGCGGAACGGATGTACAGGACATATTTTGTACCGCTATGCGGTACATCTAGTTCTAGATATTTTGGTAAAAGTAACTTAAAAGTAATACAATAGTAGTGTAATGCCTTACAATTCAGAGACAGTAATATTATAATGTAACAAATTACTTTGAAATGACAGTAATAAGTAATACATAATACATTACGATTTTGAAGTAACTTGCCCAACACTGCCCCTGGCACTTTAATTTCTCTACACCATGGCTTGTTAGTTCTCCCCCATTTCCAACAGCCGCCCATCTCCATTTATTTTTTAACTTTTGACACCTGCCTTCCTTTAGCAACAACGCATCCATGACAGCTAGTGGCCTTGCCAAATAGACGCACACAAATGACGCTAATATGCGAGGTTCTGGTAGGCATACTGGTTATGGTTTTGTGCTATAAATTAATAATATTTTATAGCAAAGTTTTAAGTTGACTATTTTGATTGCATGGTTATTTTTTGTCAACATACACTCACAACCTACTGTCGTTAAAAGTGAGGCCTAAAGCAAAATAGGCTACAAGGCTGTCTGTGCGTCACAAACACGACTGACCCCCTTACTAAACAGTTCGCGATGATGACAATATTATTATTATTTTATGTTAACACGCTCAGTCAAAACCTTCCGTTGCAAATTGTGAAAAACATTGATGTACATGTCATAACAGACTGGATAATACATTGCATACGGTTTATATTGCGACGCTTTACACATAATGTTAGTTGCATTGATTAAAAACTGTAACAATAATAGTAGCCTACATGGGGTGGCATAGCATTATGGCTATCTGTTCAAGTCATAGGTGACACCCAAAAGGAATGACCTCCCCTGACAAGAGTTCGCGATAGTAAGAAATTGTCTAAATTGATGCACGGAAAGAACACAGCCTAGCCTACACTTCTTCTCCGAATTCGCACATAGAGCTCACAATATCATATCCAAAAAAGTTAAACGGATTTGCCAACCTCATCAGCTGTCTCGATTGTGTCACTATAATCCAACTTTTAGACCGTTATTAGTCCTCCATATGTGTTCTTTTTTTTAAGCAAACGCCCCAGGCCAATGAGACAAGCGTGTAGCTACAACATAAACAAAGCGGAACTCATGGCTGACGTAGACTAAGCTATCTTCTTGAGCCGTCACTGATTGAGACACAGAAAGTTCTCAAGAACACTATTAGGTCTTTAAACATTTACCATCACACACATTAATTCATCGGACCTAATATTTGTAGTTGCTTTAAAAAAAGGAAAAGAAAAGGTGATAGCCCTCCCCCCCCTCCTATTTTTTTTTTTCTCATCGGATCTGCATCGATCTCAAATATGACATTTCTAAAATAAAATTGACGGAAATCCGTCGTACGACGGAGAACTTTAATCCTTGTTTCTCTCTCTCTCTCTCTTTCTCTCTCTCTCTTTCTCTCTCTCTCTCTCTTTCTCTCACTAGTATTGTTGTATTGGTCTGTATGAGCTTGTTGTCTTGAGACTCTGAGTTTGCGAGCATGCCATGGCTACTGACCCCAACAAACAACTCATTCATCTAGACTTACCTCAGTATGGTTGCATACACACACACACACACAAATATATCCAAAAATCTGAATGTTATGCACGCACGCACAAACACAGAGAGAGAGAGAGAGAGAGAGAGAGAGAGAGAGAGAGAGACACACCCACACACACAAATCCTGATGCCATACTTTTATCACATGATCACATATTATTTGAATTGTAGAATTGTGCGTGCATAACTACGGAGCCCTCCGGGTGACATGGGGAAAAAAAACATGGGTTAAAAAAAAAAAAAAAAAAAGTAATGGGGGAAAAAAACATGAAGAAGAAAAAAAAAACGATGCACTTTTGCGGGATCTCATTGCGGGATCTCGCAAAGTTTTGCGAGATCCCGCAAAAGTTTTGCGAGATCTCGCAAAACTTTTTTTCTGCTTTTGGAACTTGCTGGGCTTCCTACTTGACCCCAATAGGCCCACAAACCACTACCGCCAGATGGCAATCGTATCATGATACTATGATTGCTCTATCACTGTTGTGTGTTGTGGGTTTTCTGGACACATTACATAGGCCTATGACACGGGAGGGAGAGGGAGACACCTGCGTGCAGACACGCACACACAGCAGGCTACAATAAATTGCCTAACAGACAGCAGCCTAATTTCGAGGTATCACTAATACCTATTAAATAGCCTTAATGTAAAGGACACAGAACTGTAAGCTCAAATTCAAAAATGCTTGAAGTCTACCCAAACATATGCAAAGGGAATATATATAAATTGTGTTGCATATAGCCAGCTTAATTAATGTCAATTTAAAGATTATGATTAGCAGTTTCTATGCATTTTTCCATTGATAGTTACAGGAAGCCACGTTGTTGTTTAAACTATTATTGCTTCTAGTCCACGTTACCTCCAGTTTCACTTGCTGCAGGGACGCACACATTGCATGAGCGATCATAAGCGTTCTATCTCCGATGTAGAACTCAAATGTGTCTTGACGCCGCCGTTGTAAGATCAGATCAAATAAGACGTTCTAAATGGAACGCGATGTAATTAAGCTGTTCCTTTCCAAGCGTCTTGGAGACGTACTGTATGTGTGCTGACTGGGCTATGTCTATATACAGCGGAGAAAATAAGTATTGAACACGTCAACATTTTTTTCAGTAAGTATACTTCCAGTGAGGCTATTCGCATGAAATTTTCACCGGACATTAGTATTAACTTAGGTAATCCACACATATATAAAAATCCAAACATTAATGTCTAAAAGTAGAGTTATGAGTAAAAAAGTGGAATGGCACAGGGAAAAAGTATTGAACACGCTAAGAAAAAGCAGTACACAAAGGCAAGGAATAGCAAGGAACAAACTGGAATCTATAAGTATTTAGAGAAATTATCCCTCCTATCTGTGCAAATTGATATAAACTGGGTTAGTACAGACTGGTGGGCTATAAAAAGGTTTTTTGTTACCAAGGTGTCACACAAGAAACATTTCATGATGGGTAAAAGCAAAGAGCCCTCCCAAGACCTTTGCAACCTTATTGTTGCAAAACATATCAATGGAACTGGTTACATATGCACATCAAAACTTCTGATTCATCCAGCAAGCAGTGCTGGAGCCATTATCTGCAAGTGGAAGGAACATCACTGCATCATCAACTGGCCATGCACAGGATCTCCTTGCAAGATTTCTGACCAGGAAGTCAGAAGGATAGTCAGAAGAGTAGCCCAAGATCCAAGGACCACTCAGAGAAAGCTCCAGAAAGGCTTGGAGGCAGCAGGTACAATTGTTACAGAGAAAATCATAGGTAATGCACTTCACCGCTATGGCCTCTATGCACGCTCATCCCGCATGACTCTATTGCTGAAGAAAAACATGTCAAACCTCGTTGAAAGTTTGCTACACAACATTTGGACAATCCTATGAAATACTGAGAGAATGTATTCTGGTCTGGTGAGAGCAAAATTGAACTTTTCGGATGTCATACTACACACCATATTTGGAGGAGAAATGGCACTGTGCATCACCCTAAAAATACCATACCAACAATGAGGTTTGGAGGTGGTGACATCATGGTGTGGGCTGTTTTTCATCTCATGGTACTAGCAGACTTCATACAGTTGAAGGAATCATGAATGGAGTCATTTTGTTCAGGGAGAATCTTGCCATCCACCAGGATGATGAGGATGAGACATGGCTAGACCTTCCAGCAGGACAATGATCCAAACCATTCAGCAAAGGAAACTCAATTGGTTTCAGAGAAAGGAAATCAAGGCCCTGACTTTAATCCAATTGAACAGTTTTGGAAGTTAACTAAAGATCAGGATTCACAAGAGGGACCCCTGGAATCTTCAATATTAAAGGACTATCTGTTTAAAAGAATGGGCCAAAATCACACCAGAATACTGTGACTGATTAGTTTTCGTCATACAGGAAATGCCTTGAAGCTGTCATTACGAATAAAGGCTTTTCCACAAAGTATTTAAGAAATTTCAGCAGGCGTGTTCAATACTTTTTTCCTGTGTCATTCCACTTTATTACACATAACTCTACCTATGGACTTTAATGTTTGGATTTTTTTATATGGGTGGATTATCTGAGTTAATAGTAATATCTGGTGAAAATTTCATGCAAATAGCCTCATTGGAAGTATACTTACTGAAAAAAATTTTGACGTGTTCAATACTTATTTTCCCCGCTGTAGTTGATGACACCAAATGAATAAGTATGCTGCAAATGAGCAGACGTGTGAAGCACCGGGCATAACTTAATTTCGCGGCTACGTGGAGCAGTAGTAGGTTAATTGTTGAGGAGGCCCATAGTTTGAGAAAAGCTGCAGATCATAGGCAGAGAAAGCATAATGCTCTGAGAACAGTAGCCAAAGGTTTTCCTGCAGAAACAGGTGCCTTGGTGCACGCACCCCGCTTTCACTTTGACTCCCTGCATTGTGACAAAAACTGTCAGTCAGACAGTGAATTTTGGTTTACTAAATTAGCATAATGCGGTAACAATTATCATTTCAATTCTATCTGAAATCTGCTCACTGCAGACGTTACAATACAGACCCAAGCAGCAGCATAGCCTTGAAAGACGTACACTTTGAATTTGATCAGGGGGTTTGACAGTCCCGTGTCATAGGCCTATGTAATGTGTCCAGAAAACCCACAACACGCAACAGTGATAGAGCAATCATAGTATCATGATACGATTGCCATCTGGCGGTAGTGGTTTGTGGGCCTATTGGGGTCAAGTAGGAAGCCCAGCAAGTTCCAAAAGTAGAAAAAAAGTTTTGCGGGATCTCGATGCAAAAGTGCATGGTTTTTTTTTTGTTCTTCATGTTTTTTTTCCCCATTACTTTTTTTTTTTTTTTTTTTTTTTTTTTTAACCCATGTTTTTTTTCCCCATGTCACCCGGAGGGCTCCGTACATACCAATGGGTGAGTTACTGAAATGTATTAAAGTGTGTGTGTGGTGGTGTGTGTGTTTGTGTGCATGTGTGTGTATGTGTGTGTGTGTGTGTGTGTGTGTGTGTGTGTATGTTCTCATTGCTCTAGGCTACCAACGGGAGGTGGACGCTCTGCTCTCTGTGAACAGACAGATGGCTCAGCTCGAGTCTGAGAACTTGGACAGGGCTCGAGAACTGCTCCAGACCATATGGGAGGAGTCTGGACTCTTCCCCCCCGGCATCGCAGCCAATGACAGATATGTCGTCGTCATGGTAACCTCTACTGTTACATCACCGTTGTTTTAACTTAAAAGTGTTTTACGTTTTTATGGCGCATGTGTGAAGTGTGTTGTCAGCTGTTTGTTGAGGATGGTAATGTCATTTTGTTTTGCCCTCTGTGTGTCTGTCCTGTTATTGTTGTCAGGATCGCCTGATCTCTCTGGACAGTGCAGACGACTTTGTTCGAATAGCCAAGGAGAAGTATCCAAAAGCACCAGAATGAGAGAGTGAGATAGAGAGAGAGATACCGTGGGTACCGAGGATAACATGAACAAATCGTATGATGTGGCTGCATGTCTCGATGAATAATGTTTCACTACCCCCTGTTGGTAGAGGGTATAAATGGAATGTACCAATCAAATCTTTTTGACATGACTGTATATTATGATTTTACTGAATGATGGCTCATTTGAAAATGTAAAGGCGGAAATGAGCATGCATAAAGGATGCTTTATATGCAGATGCAGGTCGTATTTATTCTGCAAAGAGCATTAATTTACTAAACTGTCAGTATATGATTACCCTGGAAATCCAGAGTTCTCGCGAGAGCACAATGGAATTGTCTCTGCGAGACACTCTGGCAATGAGCAATGATGCACGTTACTTTTACCCCAACATTCCGGAGAACCAGCTAAACTGATGAAGACAGCGCTGCAACGTTGGAGGACAGTACACATTGGTCGTAGTGTTATCAGATTGCGTCAAAGTCCGAAATCATTCAGAGTGAACATGGTCTAGTGTTATCCAATTGCGTGCAGTGAGATTTTTAAATGCATGCTTGTTGCCGCCCCCCATTACATTGTTCGTGGCTAGACCCTTAATCTTTCTAGATTATCAGGGTCTGGATTTTCCAGGCTAGTGTATGATAACCTTTGTTACAAAACATATTATTGGTAATAATACTTTTTGGTATAAAATGTTAATAAAAATGAGATTGTATCAAACTTCAGACCATGGATAATCATTTCTGAGATTATCAGATCGAAAACAGTACTGTTATTTTGACATTCAAAGATGGCTAACTTCAGTCATTTACAGCTGAAGTTGTGTGTTTTTCCCCTCCACAAAGAACCATATTTACTGTATAGTCTATTGTGTTTGACATCAACATTGTCAAGATATACGCCCTGATCAACATTGAGATATACGCCCTGATCAACATTGAGATATATGCCTTGATCAACAGATATACGCCCTGATCAACAGATATACGCCCTGATCAACATTGAGATATACGCCCTGATCAACATTGAGATATACGCCCTGATCAACAGATATATGCCCTGATCAACAGATATACGCCCTGATCAACATTGAGATATACGCCCTGATCAACATTATTACCAAGATAGCCTATACGCCCTGATCAACATTGTCAAGATATACGCCCTGATCAACATTGAGATATACGCCCTGATCAACATTGTCAAGATATAAGCCCTGATCAACATTGAGATATACGCCCTGATCAACATTGAGATATACGCCCTGATCAACATTGTCAAGATATACGCCCTGATCAACATTGAGATATACGCCCTGATCGACATTGTCAAGACATACGCCCTGATCAACATTGTCAAGACATACGCCCTGATCAACATTGAGATAGACACCCTGATCAACATTGAGATATACCTCAAATTCAAGGCTCTAACGCTCGCCTACAAAGTAGTCTCCGGTTCTGCTCCCACCTACTTGAATGCCTTCATACAGACATACGCTACCTCCAGACCGCTGCGCTCCTCAGACGAACGACGTCTAGCTCTACCTCCGGTACGCTCAGGCCAATCCAAACTTTTCTCATCTGTTGTTCCTCGCTGGTGGAACACACTGCCAGTTCCTACAAGGGCAGGGACATCCCTCTCCATTTTCAAAAAATTCCTGAAGACCCAGCTCTTTAGAGAACATCTCCTCTCATAGCAACACTTACAACAAGTCTTGCTGATCCTAGCACTCACCAGCCGTCTTAAACTGACACGTAACTGTTAAAAACAGCACTCACTGATGCACTTATTCTTACTGTACTCTAATGTTTTTTAAATTGTCCTAATATTGTTGAGAATTGCTCTAAACTTAAACTGTTTACCATGTTGTTAGTCGCTTTGGCTAAAAATGCGTCAGCCAAATGTAATGTAATGTAATGTAATGTAATGTAATGTAATACGCCCTGATCAACATTGTCAAGATATACGCCCTGATCAACATTGAGATATACGCCCTGATCAACATTGAGATATACGCCCTGATCAACATTGTCAAGCGGGATCCAGGGGTGTTCTTTCCTGGGAGTAGATTTTGATGAATAGTCCCTTAGATCATTCTGGTGACTTTTGTGGATATAAATGGACATCATTCAGACATGAGATGAACAAACCCAATACAAGCCTATATTAGCACCTTTGTGTAGAGAACCAGAGCTCCTGGGACCCTGGGTCTGTTCATTAATCCATGCTTTTAACTCACTTACCTGCATACTTATTGCTTCTATAGCATACTGAGACTACAGATACTACCAAGAAAGGGCCGTGGCCTACTAGTTAATGCTTCGGACTTGTAACTGGAGGGTTACCCTGACCAGTAGGAACAGCTGAAGTGCCCTTGACCAAGGCACCTAACCCCTCACTGCTCCCCGAGCGCCGCTGTTGTTGCAGGCAGCTCACTGCGCTGGGATTAGTGTGTGTACACTGTGCTGAGTATGTTTCACTAATTCGTGGATTGGGATAAATGAGATGTAACTCTACCGGACAGGCTCTGGGTTAACACTATCAAATAAATTCTGTGATATCTTTCACTATTCATTCAGGGTTATCTTAAGGTTCGTACAAGAGGACTGCAGTATTGCACCCAAACCCACAATAACAACAGCAGACCAATCAGATTATGTATCAAAAGATAAGCTTGTATTAACAGGAGGTGTCATCACATTAAATTGGAATGTATCAGGAAAATTATATAAAAGAAAAAATGAGTATATTCTGTATATTAAGTGTAGACACTGGATCTAATTTCCGCCTATAATATGAAATAACACAACTAAGCAGATCTTAAAATACCACTAGTGAAACGTGTGGTGTATAATATGAAATATCAAGGGAGATCTGGAAGTAACACTAATGAAACGTGTGGTGAGTAATATGAAATATCAAAGCAGATCATAAGGTTCAGCCTTAGCTTGTAGAACATGTAGTGAACCACATGAAATCACACATGAAATATTAGACAATTCAAATCAAACTATGTTGGATCCAACAACCACCAAAAGAAAATGTAAATGTCTTTAAGTTTGAGATCTCATAAAAAAATGGAATCAAGAGCTCGAGCTGAGATGAATGAAAAAAGGAGGAAAAAGTTGTGCGTGTTTCAGTACGAAAGTTCTGATCAGTATGTCCCGTCCTACCACGCTCCTGGGCGAAATCAGTCCGTGGGAAGGCGTCCTACTCTCAAGGGGAACTTCTCAGTCCATGGAACACAAGCGAATACAGTGGGGGGCCGGGGGGGCTACACTTCGAATCCTCACCAATGCATGCACGGCACTCGGGTGGGAAAAAAACAGCCAGGATAAGTTCAAAATAAATCAAAACAGTTCTTCTCGGAAATCAAGGTGTCAACAAGGTTGGCGTATGATCAATGTTGATCAGGGCGTATATCTCAATGTTGATCAGGGCGTATATCTGTTGATCAGGGCGTATATCTGTTGATCAGGGCATCTGTTGATCAGGGCGTATATCTCAATGTTGATCAGGGCGTGTAGATATATAATGTAGATATACGCCCTGATCAACATTGAGATATACGCCCTGATCAACATTGAGATATACGCCCTGATCAACATTGAGATTACAACTCTTAGGCCTAGTCTATTCTATCTGTTCTGTGTTGTATGTAAGCGATAATGAGCTATTTGCCATGAATCTTATGTGAAATTTCTGTATCTGGTGGATGGTGTCAGTGTGGGAAAATGAAAGGGAGGAAAATTATCCATGGTCTGAAAATTTAGGGCGTATATCTCAATGTTGATCAGGGCGTATATCTGTTGATCAGGGCGTATATCTGTTGATCAGGGCATCTGTTGATCAGGGCGTATATCTCAATGTTGATCAGGGCGTATATCTCAATGTTGATCAGGGCGTATATCTACATTATATATCTACACGCCCTGATCAACAGATGCCCTGATCAACAGATATACGCCCTGATCAACATTATTACCAAGATAGCCTATACGCCCTGATCAACATTGTCAAGATATATGCCCTGATCAACATTGAGATATACGCCGGCGACCCGGGTTCGATTCCCGCCCCGTGGTCCTTTCCGGATCCCACCCCGACTCACTCTCCCACTCACTTCCTGTCACTCTCCACTATCCTGTCGCATTAAAGGCATAAAAAACAAAAAAATAGTGTGTATGAAGTGTGTATAAAAGTGTGTATGCATTAATCTGGACAATGAATGTTGCATTTTTCACCTGTCGTGGATGGCATCAATAATATCACATCAGCTTTAAAAATGGTATGCTTTCTTGTACATGATGCAGTGGTGATGGTAGAAAAAAATCCTGAATCCTTTTTTCTCTGTGAGGTAAGCGGGCCCCTAAACCAAGATATACTATACGCCCTTTATGTTGATCAGGGCGTATATCTCGATGTTGATCAGGGCGTATAGTATATCTTGGTTTAGGGGCCCGCTTACCTCACAGAGAAAAAAGTTCAGGCTCAGGATTTTTTTCTACCATCACCCCCACTAGTGTCTGCAGAGGCGCATTCAAATTCCTTTAACAGAGGCAAACGTTCGCAGCGAACATGTTGGTGTCTAAATATATTTGAACGATTTTGTGTAAACATTCCATCTCCATGGTAAATCTCTGTGTAAACATTCCATCTCCATGGTAAATCTGTGCAACTCCCACAGTGTTCACGGAACTAAATCCTCAAACTGTTTGTGAGTGTTCGCAAACGTTCGTAGGAAAATTGAAAGCAAACAAAAAATGGCGTTTGCCTGTGAATTTGAACACACCTCAGGTTCAAAGAGCTTCACCATCACTAGGTCCTAATGGTCCTGAACTCACTCAGCCAGCACAGCTCGTTTACAAAGACACATTTTAATCAACAGGCTTTAATCAACAGGGAAATCATTAGGATTGACATTATAAAAACTCCACCCCCACATTGCACTTGATTTTATTCAAAGGTCAAATTATTATCTTACTATATGACCTCTCCATTCCACAATCTCTACTCTCATTTATTCGATTTTCCACCCTACTAATCATTCAACCATTTAAAATCTAGTCAAACATATATAGGCTTTCAAAACAAAGAAAATGACAAACCATTCAATGAACAGGATAGTCAAAAGTATTTTAAAAAGCTGTCAGTTTCACTCAAAGAAAGTTTAAGATGATTCCACCTCTTGCACTCAGTGATAATGTTCCGATTAAGAGAATAATCTCAATTCCAGGACTCGTAGGAAACGTATCCACCTTTTTCTTAGAAGGCCAAATTGTGAAGAGCTTTATTAGGAGTTATCTGTAGCTAAATGGCTACTCCTACTTCTGACAAACGCTTCTGGCGACTAAAATAAATAACCATTAATAATCAATAATAACACCTCATTATCCTCTTAGTAACTAGCTACACGGGGAACCTACTGAAACATGGAACTGAACTGCAGAAAGGCACCGCTGGTTGTAGAAGTCCTTCTGGGACAGATGAGGAAAAGGCCCATTGGAATTTACACTATTCCTGTTGGCATGGAGATGATGATCAATGCATTCTCTCTCTTGGTTACGCGTTTCTGGCTGTAAACAAACAGCTGCCCCACGGCACCGTGGTGACCTCTTCTGACACATTCAATATGTTCTTTTTTCACAGTACAAAATGCCACTTAAAGGGCTTATAAAACTATGCAGTCCCAATGCTAAGGACGACAAGGAGTTCCAGTCAGATTTACATTCACATCGACATAGACAGAAATAAAATATGCCACTCAGCTTGGCAAAACATTCCCTTCTTGGCTGCAAGAATCTTTTGTATGTTAGTAAAATCGAGGTGGGTGAGACTACATTCACTTTTGCAAAAGTGTGGGTGGATATATCTGTGTGTCACCCATGTAATCTCTGGAGTGTCTGTATATGCATAGGACGTGTCTTGTGCCATCACGTGCGTGAGGGGGCGAGTGAGTCACTTTCACATCTTGACTAATAAATTCAGTTCAATTTTAACCGGTCAGTGTCAGACTACTACATGTCCTCCCAGTCATTGTTACGCCGCTTTCCACTGAACGGTACCTGCTCAACTCAGTTAAACTCTACTCAGTTTTGGTAAACCAGGTGCTTCCTTTTCGACCCCAGAAAAGTACCCCTTTAAAAGTACCCATTTAACCTAGCTGGGTGGGAAAGCGTCACAGAAAGAAACTACCAAGGCGTCATTAATATGGGACACACAGTAACAGGGCAATTCCACGGAAAATGGACTTTTTTGTCACATCCATAACGCCAGTGAAATGCCTTGCCATTTGTATGATGTGAATGATAAAAAATGCACAAAAAAAGAATGTCATCATGTACATTCTTCAGCCAAAAATAGAAAATGCTCAAATTTCATGTAATCATTCACATCATACCATCACATTTTATTGGCGTTATGGATGTTACAAAAAACTATTTTCCATCAACAATTGTAATGATGGAGGAAATCAGGGGGATTCTCTTTCTGATTATTGGTATGCGACTGCTTATGTTAACATCAAATTTTAATCTATGAGAAACCGTAGAGAGATGGAACGCTTTTTCAAATTGCAGAGCGTTATTCCATTGTCAGAGTGCTAGATTGAATTTACGAAAACACCCGTTTTGAATAACAATGTAATGTAATGTAATTGACAATAATGGCAACTGCTTCGAGCTAGCACTGACAGTATGGCAAAATTATTGAAAATGCCAGGCGTGTTCAGAATGTCAGTATTACACAGGAATGACCATAGCGACCAATCAGTAACCAGCAATACTTCACTTTCACTTCCCCTTTTAGTATTGCCTCAGCTCGCTTGAAGCCTTGACAGAGGTGATACTAAAAATAGTACCTGGTACCAGTTTTCCCGTATAGAAAATCAAAAAAGGCGAGTAAAGTCGAGGCGAGTTGAGAAGATACCATTTAGTGAAAAACCAGCATTACTGGTAAATATGTCGTCTTTCAGGCCATCCCATCAGATACGCAACAAGAGACATCAGTTTAAAGAGATCAACCATATAGAAATAAAAACATAACATCATTCAAGGAAAATAAAACAGGAATGCAGAACAGCTAAATAACATATGTATTTCCATAGCTAACATTTTGTAGTGTCAGAAGCAATCCAGTTCAGTTCCCCCATCTGAAGGATGCATCCTTTTTGAGTTGCGTTCCTCAGTCAACGGTGAAGTATCCTCAGCATCTGATACGGAGAGCTTCGGATAAGGAAGGTTCCTCAGTCAGTGCTGAAGCATGCAGAAATCAGATACGGATAGTCTTGGATCAGAAAATATCCTCAGCACCAGATACAGATAATCTTGGATAGGGAAGCATCCTCAGCATCAGAACGGATAGCCTCGGAGAAGGAAGGTTCCTCAGTAACGCTGAAGCATCCTTAGCAACTGAATCCTGACCAGATTTGAGGAGCTCCTCTTAGCTGGACATACCTGGGATGGGAGCTGTGTAGTGTTAGTGAAAAGGGGGTGAGGGTAGGAGGAACAGCTGATTTATGACGTTGATGGGGATGGTTCTGTTCTTGTAACTTGACAGACACGTCTAGGGATGGCCGATCTCAACTGTGATGTTGACGTAGAGCGGAACTCTCTGGATGGAGACGGTTCTATAGGAACAGGAGTTCAGCCCATTTGAACGCCACATCTGAGGAGTCCGCTGCAATAGAGACATCCTACACACACACACACACACATTAATACATGTATATTAAGTCTTTTTTCAGAATACTTTAAATGTTTTTTTGTTAATATTGCAGATTCTCGCTGTAAAGTGCACACACACACACCTGTCCTTGTTAATCTCGTTGCCGACATCCCTCTTGTGGAACACCATGGTGTAGCGGCCCACCTCAGGTGAAGGCCTCACAATCTTCATCTTCTGCAGCTCCACCCTGAGAAGGAGCAGGGAACTGCATAATGAGGGTGTCTGTGTGTGTGGGTTTATTTTGATGAGATGCTAATAATTGTACCCATGCCGCAGGTCATGACAAGTCAAAGGTCCAAGTCGAGTTGCAAGTAATTTCTAATTTCGTCAAGTCGAGTCTGAAGTCATCAAAAACGTGCCTGGAGTCTAACTTGAGTCCAAACCTCTGCTTCATACCCACTCCTCTACTGCCCCAGTACCCCATAATTACTGCTCCAATACCCCATACCCACTCCTCTACTGCCCCAATACCCCATAATTACTGCCCCAATACCCCATACCCACTCCTCTACTGCCCCAATACCCCATAATTACTGCGCCAATACCCCATTCCCACTCCTCTACTGCTCCAATACCCCATACCCACTCCTCTACTGCTCCAATACCCCAATTCCCACTCCTCTACTGCCCCAATACCCTATACTGAAATTTCTTCTAGCTACATCTGGCTGTGTGTGTGTGTGTGTGTGTACCGTATTCTGAGGTCGTCGTCCTCCCCTCCCCAGCCCCAGTAGCCGTTGGAGAAGCCGTTGACGCGGGAGAACTGCTCTTTTGTCATTGCCGTCACACCTCCAAAATAGCCTTTATAGCGCAGCCTGGGGATGGCAACATCACACCCAACATCACAACTTCAGCAACATCACACACAGGTTTTTCTTTTTAACACAGAATGGTTAAAGTGTGTTCATCAACCAAACCTGGTTGACCATTGGATCACAGCATCAGGGACACTAGCGAGGTGGGCGCTGCCCAGAGAATGCCCAAAGCCCAAACCCCAAGATTCTAAAAGTCCCCAGAGAATGCCCAATACACACTCACACACCATTACACCATTTCATTTATTCTCTAAAGTTGAGCTGGCTCCTGAGCACAAGACATTTCATTACTGGTAAATCCTTAGAAGAGTACATGACAATAAACTTGAACTTCACACTTTGAGTGCCAAAAACGCAACAATCGGGACATTTTATCTGGACATTTAATCATAACTGGCTTTTGACGCATGCACGTCAGGTCAAAACCAGGCCATTTATTTTCGTGGGTTTATCACTAAGTGGCAGTCTCGCCAGGTCTCGCTAGGTCACTTCCCAGAAACTTTACAGGCAACACTTCTTAGGTGCTGACGGGGAAAATTAAAAAGTTGAAGAAAAAGATATTGCAGCAGGTGCGTTTTCGCCAGACAACGCTGGATGAGTCCACCTTTCTACTAAGACAAGATGGCTCTGACCACGACAATCAGGGGAGACCAGGATCACCACACAATCAAGGGAGACCACACGCCAGGTCAAAAACATTAGAATGAGTGACTGACCACTGTGCTGAGGAGGGAGGGAGTTCCATCTCCACCACAGGCTGGGCAGAGTGGAGTGGGTGATAGGCCGAGTCAATTAATTATTAGGCAGAGCTAAGTGGGGGGAGCTAAGCTAGTAGGTTACGCTAGTCCAGACTCTGACTAATATAGTAGCCTATTGTGGAAATTGAAATAAATGAAGTGAAGTGTCTCACGTTGACAACGCAACAGCGTGTCATTACTGTAATTCATTCATACAAAAAAACGTTAAACCGAACATGCCGCCGCCCGTGATATCAACAATCAAGGTGCGCGTCATTTCCCATGGTCAATAAGTCACGACGGATATTTTTTTAGCGTTCAAGCCAACTGATAAAGTGAAGTAACCTATGTGGTAAGACTAATCGAAGCTTACAAACATAACTGCAATTTGGTATTAACATGGCACATGCGAGGGAATGCAGCTCGGGACTACTTTTAAAAGATTAGCAGTCTTGTAAATAATGCATGAATGGGGGATTTTCGTGAAAGCACTACATTTTTTATAAGTTCAAAGTTGTGATTTTGGTCTGTTTTCAGATTTTGGCAGAGAGTGCTGCCAGCAAAGAAGGGGTGGGTGCAACTGCCACTTCAGAGCCTGAAGATGATGGAGATGGAGACATCTCTACGATGGACCCTGAGCCAGCAGTGTTCCATCGTGGATCACAGTGCAACATAAGATCTTTACATCGTTCATCAGGTAGTTAGCTTATATCTAGCATTCACCATACATGCCATATACTCCATGGTTACTATTTTTGCAATTTACACTTTTCAGACAGTAAACATTAAAAAATATGAACTTCATAATATTAGAAAAAGATATTTTGTACTGGGTTGCATTAGATATTGCATGTGTTGTTACCAATGAATGTACAATGGTGAACAATTATTAAGATGAATGTCTTTCATCTAAGCTGTTCAGGTAAAGCCTCAGATGGTGGATGTGGGGACTCAAACCAAAAGGTTTGAGAATCGCAGATCAACTCCACTGGCCAGTCCTGAACGAAGTGATGATGAATCGTAATTTTCTGATATCAACCATTCTGGTGATTAGTGCTGCCACTAATGACTCATTTTCTAATGACTAATCTTTCGACTAATTTTTCGATTAGTCGACTAATCTAAACGACTTTTTTTTTTTTTAAATCAAGTGTTTGTTATTTTGTTGTGTACGTTTTATTTTGAACTCAACTAAAGGGAAAACGTAAAATATATATCACCCTACTTTTGTTAGAAGCTGTATTACTGTAAGTAAACTGTTCAAAAACATTATGTATTAAAAAAAAAACACCCATTTAAAATGCTACCTTCAGATCTACAGTAATGTCAGACCTTTGATAGACTTTATTTGTATGCCAGTGTTGCCATCGACATAGACAACTTCTTTGACCTGAGGCCCTGTCATGGCATACTTTGGAGTCATAGGGCCCATCTACATGAACCCACCCCCCATCAAATTATCATTATATCACATCACAATTATTATTGTTATGCTATATTGTTATACATGCACTTCAAAGCAGCCAGTGTTTAAAGTGCTAACATTGTTCACAAAAAGTTTGAAAACATGCACATCAGAGGACTGCTTTACTAATGTAAAATATAATTAGAATAGTTCCATTGCTTTTGCATGGTTGCATGATAAATACTTCTCAAAACAACAGCAATTATATGGGTGTCATCGTTTTGGGATGTTTCCCTCATGCAAGCATCATATACTGGTATGCAAATGGAACTTTGGACTTTGAAAGGCGACAGGAGTTGAGGACTTTGCAAATGAGCCTAACATCAGCATGTTCAAAACAAGTAGGCTACAGGCACTTTGCGCTGAAAGCAGGCAGGCACGCAGCTTTGCTGCTGGCGTTAACACTTGCGTGCATAGTGGGGTTTAAAACATGCCAAAGTCTTAGTAGCCTGTTTAACATCCAAAGACAGTCATTGTACTTTTCAAGAGTTAATAACATAGAGTTAATATAACATTACAGCCGTGTGAGACCAAAAATAAATAGGCGGTCAATAGTAAAACGACTCTTCGACTAAAAAAATTGCCGTCGACTAATTTTCATGGTCGATTAGGTCGACTAAGTCGACTAATCGCGGCAGCACTACTGGTGATATGTCATAGAGTCCAGGGGAAGAGATGGCAAGCCAGTCCTCTGAGGAGGAACCAGAAGAGCTGGAATCTCTCAGTGACCGAAAGTAATAATCTTTTTATTAATGGAAACTGTTTCTGATTGTGTATATAAAAATGTGTTTTTCCTTTCCTTGTTTTCAGTGCTGTTGACAAGTTCATTGTTTGCCAGAGGCAGCTGCTGTCCTTGTTTACGGTTTGCCTGCATGCTGCGGGGAGACCCAGCGACACATAATGCATCCAGAAGGAACTTTCATAAAAGTCAAGCAGGTAATGTCTTTGTCAACTGTCTGTGAGGAGCTGAATTATAGTCTGAATGTACAGTATGTATATTAATTATTTGTGTCTTAACTATATAGGTATTTCACTGCCTCTCATTTTAAAGCTGCTTGAGTCTTGAATATTTTCTCATCTTTCAGGCCTGCGGAACTTGTGGTTATGAGCGTTACTGGCAAAACCAAGAGAAGGTGCATCGAAACATGCCTGCCTGCAACCTTTTACTCAGTGGTGCCATCCACTTCTCAGGTTGCATGGCTACTCAGACCATCAGGATGCTGAAGCTGTTTGAACTGCAGTGCATAAGTCCCGGCACTTTTTTCCGCCATCAGCGCTATTACACTATCCCTACCATCGTGCAGGCCTGGAAGAATGAGCAGAGGGGGATGATCAGGGAGTTGAAGGAGACTGGAGGTGGATTGATCCGGTCTGGTGACTGCAGGTAGAATGATCAGGCTCATGTTGCTCATGCTGATGTAGAACAGGTCAATATGTTTTTGCATTAACCTCTAAATGTAACTGTTTTTGCCGTTCTTAGATCAGATTCTCCTGGACACTGTGCCAAATATGGTAGCTACTCCTTGATTGAGGATCGAATTAACAAAGTTTTGGATGTTCAACTTGTCCAAGTAAGTTAAGTGTCACACAGAAATCTTGTGTCTGATTTAGTTACTGATATTACTGTTACTGTTCAGTAATAATCAGTTGGCTTTACAGAGCTCAGAAGTCCCAAGCAGCTCTTGGTGTGAGCTAGAGGGTCTAAAGCGGAGTATGCAGTTCCTGATGGACCAAGACATGCAAGTGTCTGCTCTGATAACAGACAGAAATCGGCAGGTAAAGAGGCTAGGAGAGATCTAAAGCTGAGCAGTATTGACATGCACAGTATCACTCAAAATAAATTCTATAAAATCAATTTGTGTGTTCTATGTTTTAGGTGGCCAAGTGGGTACGTGAGAAACTGTGTTCGAAAGGAACAAGCCATTTCTTTGACATCTGGCATATTGGGAAAAGTATGTATTGTGATGTTGGTAGTTCTATATAACAGACTTGTTTTTTGTAGTTAAATTCACTTTCCTAATAATTAGTTTGCTCTGCTCTGTTTGTCTGCTCTGGAACAGGTGTACAGAAAGCACTGGATGCTGCTGCAAAAGAGAGGGACTGTGAGGAACTGAAGCTGTGGAGGCCAGCCATTATCAACCATCTCTACTGGACCGCAGCTTCCACCCCTACAGGAGATCCAGATGAAATGCAGGCAAAATGGCAGAGTATGATCAATCATGTACAAGACATACATGAACACAGCACTCCTGCATTTCCCAGCTGCGCACATCCACCGTTGGAAGGAGAGGCGAGAAACAAGGAGTGGCTGGAACCAGGTACAACATAGTAGCCTATGTTTAAAAGATGTCAAATATTTGAGGCTAAACTTTTTAAGGAATTGTTTAATTTGGTTTTATCAATACATTACCCCATGTGTACTAATAATTATGTTATGAGATGCGACAGACTATATGACAGAATATGTTTTATGCAGGATCACCAGCAGCCACTAAACTGGAGAGTGTAGCTGCCAGGAAAGCACTGGTAAAGGATATTCGACAATTGTCACCTCAGCATCAGACATTCTCCCTGGAGGCCTACCATTCCCTCATTCTGCACTGTGCTCCCAAACACACTGGCTTCTCATTTTTGGGATGTACAGCAGGTAGTGTTATCACTTAAAAGTATCGATACTAATAAAATATTATATAGGTATTGTGATTTTTTTTAATTTCAGGGTATTGCGATACTTTTGTGCATGGTGCAACACTAACAGCAGGTAAATGATGACAGAATGAAAATGGCTAAAAACTAGCAGTCTTGCTAGTCTTGTATAGCAGACCAAAATGTTCTTGATTGATAACAGCATTACATATTTTTTGCAAAAAAAAAATATTGCAAAGTTGAGTCATTGTCTTAGACCCATTTGAACTGAAAGCATGAATCTCATGTATTGTATTTCTGTTGCATTTCACTGCATTGGGTTAGCTTTGGAGACCTAATGTTCTATCTACTTATCACCTACAGACTTCTCTTGGCGGCCCTACATTTCAATTGTAATGGCAACAGAGATGTAGCTCGAACCAGTGAGGGTGAGGCACGCTACGCCGTTCGCTGCCCCCGGTTTCGGAAAGGTGGCTGGGTAGTCCGCCCCATCAAGGAGAAACCATCTTACGGTTAGTAGTAGGGCTGTAACGATACAAACCGAATCGTGAGGTTGGTGTATCACGATTTTTGACCCACGGTTCGATACGAATGTCAATTTTTTTTTTTTTTTTTTTGGGGGGGGGGGCTAGACATTTTATTAAATAACATTTTAATAGCCTCCCTTAGAACGCCAGAGGATTACAGCACACTTTATGCAGATTAGCCTATAGCCTAGGCCTACTATTTTTTATTACAACTCTACCTCTTTAATTCAGCTGTCTGGTTGAAGCCTGGAAATATTGTAAACAAAGTAGCATATAGCTTAGCCTATCATAGTCTACTGATTGGACTGTTCAGTTTCCCCATGTGTGTTTAAGTTTCAAGGTAATAGGCCTACTTGTTCTCCTTGGGACAGGCCCTTTTGGTAAACGTTGGTATTGAGATGATCTGTCAACTTCAATGCAAGAGTTTTAAACAAATATGTGCAGCATGCTAATGATGCTAAGCGGATTTAATAGTAATTTAGCTAGTCGTCTATGCGTCCTTGCTTTCACGATTGTGAATGTTTTATTTAAGTCGCGCGTGTTCATTGAGCAGGAGAGGGAGGGAGGGAGAGTGAGAGGGAGGGAGCGCGAGAGAGAGCGGGGCAAGGAGAGGGGGTTTACTTCTATACTGTTTGGTAAAGTTGCACACAGTCTACAATGAAAGCAAGGTGAGGTATGAAATTATTATTTATTTATTTATTTGTTTTTGGACAACGTAGGCTACCGATAAGTAAAGCGGGAGTTGTGGGTTGCTTTTGCGGCCGCATAAGCTGTAAAGCACTGCGTGAAACACTAGAAAGGGTGTGTCGCGATTCTGCCTTTTCACACCGCGACACAGTATCGTGGATATGAATGTTGCGATTTCGGTTTCGAATCGTAAATCGTTACAGCCCTAGTTAGTAGTTTCACTTAGTTTCTCAATATCTTTTTTAATGAGTCAACCATGTTACTAAATGTGTTTTAAATGTTTCTCTCCTCAAGGATACGCAACAAATCTTATGGTCTCTCTGGTAGAGGAATACTCCAAGTCACCACAGGCCCTACAAGAAAGCAGTGCTGTCTTGACCACTGCTGCCCCGCCCCTCCTCACCACTTCCCTCCAGAAGGTTGCCAAGGATGAGGCAGTCAGCCTCCATCTCGCACGACACTCACGTTTTAACATGAAATAAAAGATACATTTTACCAATACAGTTTGTTTCATTATGAATTTATTAATCTTCTTCTAAACGGGGCCACTGAAAACCTTTATATGTTTGTCCTTCTTCTGGAAACTGCCTTCTTATTTCTGCAACAACACATGAAGGTATGGCTTTCCTGATGTCCCTGCCTAGTATTCCGTACGCCCAGCGGACAACCTGCCTGTACGCTGTGTATCGGAACTGCCTGTGGTAGAGATTGGGGCATAATTTAATTTTGATCATACCATGTTTTCATAGTAAACAATTCCAATGGTAAATATTGCATGTCCTGTTGGCTGATATTCTACTGTACTAACACCAAAGTTGTTTTTATAGGAAGTATATGGAAACCACTGAGTTTAAAAACCTGCTTAACAGGATTTACTGTTTTGGTGTAGAAAACCTGGTTCTTTAAATTGCAGTGTAAGAAACGACATGTGGACTACTTATTTCCTAAATATGCACTGTGAAATACACCCCCCTCCTCCATTTATGCACAGTATAGGCTGTCAATTAGATGCAATTTCTCTGCATGCCTTACACCCAGTATCTCTGCACGTGACAATAAAAGATCCTTGTAACAGACTATTTACATGACCAGCATATTCCCGTCCTAACCAGAACACTAGCTGCTTTCAGGTACGTCCTCCGCAGTACATGCGAGCTCGTTTACATAATGTCCGTCGGAAATACTAGGAGGGGAGTAGTATAACAGCCGGCTAAGTGCGGAATTCACGCTAACGTGTTATGGATCGAGATCCTAACACCGGTTATGTTGTTCATATACGGCCCAAACGCTTGACATCTGCAGAAGCAGAACATGCAGACAACTAGGTCTGAAAGCAGCTACTGGTTAAAAATCAGCAAAATTTCACGATAAACTACGTAGTGCACAGCATTTCCATCCCTGTCCAGACTAGCGTCACAGATGCAAATAGCCTACAGCATTCATTTAAAATCGGGGATAATCATTTTAAGACACATGTTGCTGGCTTAGATGGAGACAATCTTGGATGCTTGAAAAACAACAAAGTCGACAGCAATATTGCTAACTATGATTTATTAAAGATAGTGCAATGTGATAAACATGGAGACAACGTTATAGCCACCATTAGCTATAGCCCGTGGTCACTCACCAAGACACCTGCCCAATTCTCCACCGATTCTCCTCACACCACAACTCTATCTCTCTCCTCTGTCCATTGACCCTTCCCCTTAACTGTGCCTGACCCCTCTCTCGCCTAGGCGGCTCATAATTATAAGGCAATGGCCCATCATAAGAGTTGATTACTACGACCTCTTCACTGTCTGACTCCATTTCGAAGCATTGAGATATACCTGCCGTTATGTCACGTCCGGTCAGAACGTTTTTGAGACGCGGAAGTAATTTTGCTCACAATTTTTCAAAAACTTTAAAAATTCACATTTATGATTATTTTTTTCTCGCAAATCGAATTTCTACACTATTTATCTACAGTCTCAAGCTTCCGAAAACAGCGCGGCATTCAAAGTGTTAAAGTGTAATTCTGGCGAAAATTGACCACAGGGTGTTTTTCTGCATTAAAACACATCAAATAAGCCGTGGAGACAGTATTTTTCATTGACCAACCACTACAGAGCTTGGCCCGCTATATGCTATAGCCCCAAATCGCAAACAGTGGATTAGCTAGGGGCGGCCCCTACCCACTGCCCCTACCAGCACCTCTCGAAGGAAAGTCCGTATAAGTCGATTATCTAATGCAATGTAAAACGAGGGAGCCCATTGAAGATTTGTTCCAGAAAAAACGAGTATACTTTGTTGTTTGTGGTAGTTTGGCCAAATATAAGTTAAAAACAGACGGTAAAAAACTTATATACAAACTAGTGGAATAGTTTGTATAAACTTTGAATAATTTCAACCCTTGTTTTTTGCATTCGATAAGGCATAAAAAAAATTTTCTTGGGTTCCGGTTTCCGACCGACCCTGTCAATTTATGTGCGACCCAAATTTATTTTATGAGCTTGGGGAAGAAATAACACTAAATAGTCTAGGCTACATTAAATAAATCCACAAATAAAAGGCGAATTATAATTACATTAATTACCCCTTGCGTTATGTATAGGGATGAACGTATTTTCTCTGTTACAAAGTAGCCTATGCACAGCTGTTCACGAAGACGATTGTTTTCGTCACTTACCAAGGCACTCGCAATTTTGTCCAAACACCGCAACTTTTTCGCAAATTTGACCAATCATCGTAGTTTCACTGTGAAATGTCACCTACCGCAACAGTCTCTCGCGCAGAATATTGAGCCAGATGGCACACTTACTTCTGCACCTTCTGCATATGACACCAAAGACTGCCCTAAGTGTTCGTTCCTCTGCAGTTTTGATGACAATAAATAGAAGGCTAACGTTAATGATCTGCTTACTTGCATCTCTCAACCTGGTGTTGCTAACGTAGGCTATGAAAGTAAGTTAATTAAGGCCTACTTGGTTTACTGACATTTGAGTAGGCTATGCAACCCATTGGCAAACGTTTACCTGGATATGTCCTTTTAGCTTATGTCATGTTTATGTCAAGCTTATGTTTGCTAGCTTGTGGGCTTAGTTTGAGTAGTGCTACCAAAATCATAGAAATTAATAAAATTGCAAGACATTTACCTCTTCTATGATCCAAGAATGATTTCATTCGAGTTGTTTTTTTTAACATTTATTTTAACTAATGACATAGAAGACATTCCCAATTGCATCCACATATGGTAATGCACTATGCAAAAAGTGATTTACACTCGTAGCCGAACACAGTGAGATGCAAGCCTTCCAATCCACTCAGAAATGTAATTAGGCTACTCTCACGTCCTTAAAGGGGCAGGCAGTCAATTAGACGTACACCACCAATGTAATGACATTAAACAGAAGTGTAGTCAAATAGTTTAAATCAATATGAAATTACTAGATACTTACTTGGATATTAGTAATTATGCAGGCCACAGACTATGAATTATTAAAAAGATATGAACTTAATATGAATTACAAAATATATGAATGTATTGAAACATATGACATGATGCCATCTCTTTAGGTGACTGTCTTTTTTGGACAGTTCTACTATAATGCTTTGTGAATTACCTCAGTCAAAGCATTTTCACAAATAAAGTAGGCCTACTTTGATTTTCTGTAATCCTTACTGTTTACCTTTGATTATCCTTTTTAATAAGCATCAAGATTATCAGTGTGATTTTGGTCTTACTAACCTTAATTGCCCTAAATGTAAACTATTTTTGCCATTTTCACTTCCTCCCGCAATTTCTCCACAAGAAACAGCTAAAATCACCGCAACTTCCATCCAGGTCGCAACAGTCTCAAAAAACCTCGCGAAATCCTGGAGGGATTGATTTTCTACCTACTGTATCCCTTACTGCCACTGGAAAAAAAAAAAAAAAAAAAATTCCCTACCGACCCATGGCCTCAACTGACAACCAACAGTTTTTTTTTTTATGCCTAATTGACTTATATGGACTTTCCTTTGAGAGGAGCTGGTAGGGGGATAGTTGGAAAGTGTTCTTAATAGTCTTCTGTAATAAACTCCAGGATCTTTAACTAGGTTGTTGGTGCTTCATTGTGTGTAGTTTATATCCTGAGCAAGCTACTGACGAGGTTTGGTGCTGTTTTGAATAATATTACTGGTTAAAAAATGCTATTTGGGAAGCGTTTGAACCGCCCCTAGCTAATCCACTGTTTGCGATTTGGGGCTATAGCATATACCGGGCCATGCTCTGTAGTGGTTGATCAATGAAATACAGTGTTTCCGCTAGAATTGTTTTTAGCCACTGTTAAAAAAAAAGTATGACAAGTGGTAGGGTGTCACTCCCGGGATGTTTTTTTTTTCATTCTAGTTGCTAATCACACCATTTAGCCTAACGTGACTTGAGAGGGACAGGATTCAGGAACTAAAACAGGCCCATCTTCTGTCTGACTCGAGTCACGTTAACTCATGCATTAAACCAAATTGTCACTTGAACGCTTGAACATACCGGTAATTCACGTTGACAATGGAGAATCGCTTAGCTTACTTCGTTTATGACAGAAATTAAGTTTTGTGCCAACACGTTGTAAAAACACAACCCACAACACTGCCTTTATTTGGTGCAAATCATCTTTACTTTATAGTTCGCGATTCACATTAGGCCTACTAGGCCATCACCGCGAGTGCATATGAAATGTTTTGCAATTTACCTTAGTTACTACCAGCAGTTGTTGCTTTTTTACTGCGTCAATTCACGATTGAGTGCGCATCTAATGTATCAGCGGTGTCTTCGCGGAGACATCCTCTTCAGTTTAATTTTTGCTGTTGTTGCGAGCGAGCTTAGGCCTATAGACTACGATATGGGAAATACTTTATACGATCAGCTTCAGAAATGAATGGGGTTTTCTGGGCCTGTGCTACACCTTTCCACCAAGTTTGCGAAAATTGTAGTTTTTGCGATGTTGACAAACATGCGTAGCACACGGTCTTGATAGCGCATGCCACTAACGTCTATAAAAACAATATATTTATGGAATAAAACTAGACAGGTAGGCCTACCTCGGATTAGCATTGCTGTTTATTCTTAAACTTCAATTTTCAGCCGCCAGTGGAGGGTATATAGCCTACTATGCGTCCAGACAATATTTTTCGTCTCCCTTAATTCTGAAGCAGTGGCACCGCTAAATGAAGAGGAAACACTGAGAAGAAAGTTAATGCTTTAAATAGGCTACAGCAATACAATATATAATATGTGAACTGAAACTGGACGGGCCATAATAACCTCTGACTAGTTTAGGCTACTTATTGTTAAATTGCAATGTGAGCGGCAGCCAGCAGGGGAGGATACATCGCAGGATTATTTAAAAAGCAAATGTGCGTCTGCCCTGATTCTGATAGGCTACCGTGGCGGTATTAATATAAACCGTGGGGGGCCGCCATGCTGAAATAAAAGTAGAGGAAACACTAAAATATACAGCTTATTTGATGTGTTTTAATGCAGAAAAAAACCCTGGGGTCAATTTTCGCCGGAATTACACTTTAAGGATGCCCACCAAACCCCAACATGGTAAAGATCTCCAGAAAATGCCCAACAAACCACAACATTCCGAAGTGTCGGACGCTGGTTGCTGATACCGATTTAGAATGTTCAGTAAACCAACTTCCAGTTCCACACTGCCCAGACAGTAATGGAAAAGAATGCCTTTTGGACATGTCAAACTCAAAAACTCCATCCAACAAACACCAACAAAGACTTCACAGACTGACAGTGCACACTGCCCCAGCTGTTGGTGTTTGTTGGGGCAGTGTGTGTAAGCACCTTCCAGCAAGCTGTATCCACTGGCGTCAGTTTAACTCACTTGTATCCTGTTACGTTGCGCCCGACCACCAGGTGTTTGGGCTGCTGGGTGTCGCAGGTGTAGAGGTTGTGGTCGTTCTCAGGCACCAGGTCCACGTCGTGGAAAATGAAGCAGTCCCACGGCTGATCCTTCAGAGCCTCCAGGTAGCCCACGTTCAGCAGTTTTGCACGGTTAAACGCGACATTGCCAGCCTGGGACACACACACACACACACACACACACACACACACACACACACACACACACACACACACACACACACACACACACACACACACACACACACACACACACACACACACACACACACACACATGTATAAGTGCAAAATAATATATGTGCCACGTGACCTTCAGCTACTTCAACCTTCAGCCCAAAATTAAAGCTTTGGTGTGCGTGTGTGCCACACACCTGGTGGATGACAGATTTAATAGTGTAGCTACTCTGCAGGAATGTGTGTATCAAGTCAAGTTTTTTTACATAGCGCATTTCATACACAGGTAATTTAATGTGCTTTACATAAACGCACACAGGAATAGCTAATAAAAGCATAGAAGGGAAATAGTCAAAGAATGTAAAAAGTAAAGAATGAAAATAAATACATAAAACACACAAGGTAATGGTACATAAAAACAATTGTTTACAAGTGTTTAAGCAGTAATAATTAAAAGACATAAAAAACAACATAGAATGATTACTCAGTGATGGTGATACTAGTCAAGCACCCAGTGAACAGCAGCACTCTATGGAGATTATTGAAGAAATTCCAAACTGTGCGTGCACTAGGGGTGTAACGGTATGTATGTATTCGTATTGAACCGAAACGGTACGGGCGTCACAGTTCGGTGCATGAATTTACACAGAAAATACACGGTATAAAAATAAATAAAACTAAAGTAATGAATGCAATGCGGAACTACTGTTTGATACGCAAGTTCATGGACACCTAATCTGTAGTCCCGCTTTAGCTCTGTGAAGCGCTCATTGGTGCATAGGTAGCCAAGGCCCGCCTACGTAGGTTATAGTTTTTTGTCAGGTCAACGGTCGAGGGAGTCAGTCAGAGATAGCAGCAGCACTAGGATGGGTATGGCGAGCGGTTCCGACCCACAAGAGAGGTCTCTTTAAGAGATCGCAAGTTTGAGAAAACTTTCCTAGTCAGTTACAGTAGTACAGACGAGAGAGTGGTGGATAAGACATTGTCAGCATTGTGTCATCAGTTGTTGGGTATGTGACTGGAAATACATTGAACATGCTAATGCACATACGACTCAATCACCCAGATGTAGGTCTACCAATCACTGGAACGAGACAAAAAAAATGTCGCCCTGCATTTCTTATAAGCCTTTAGATACACATACAAATAGGGCCAAAACGCTTAAAATGATTTTGTAATGATGGAAAGTGGTGTAAACTGTGTGGTGATCACCTTTATGTTAGGGTAACTTGTGTTGTGCCCTCACATGAAGAGCTGGCAGTAAGTGTCAAGTGTCAACGCTAACCAGGCTAATAAACAAACCATGCGAACGGTAAAGTCATGTGACTTTTAGTTAGGCTCCGTTTATGAAATGAAAGGAGCAATTTGTTTTTTTTGTTTTCTAGAAAGCAAAATAGTGTGACATTTTCACAGTTTTTTTAAAATCATTCTTCTATGTAATTTGCACTTTCATAAATAAGAGATGCTGTAGGCCTATTTTCAGTTTTATAGCTGATTGTCTTATTTTGTTTACAAGTTACAGATTGAGTCTGTAGATGATGTGGGCTACTTGTTTACTGTTTACATCTTACTTTGCACACTTCAGGCTGTTGCAGCTAGCTCAGGGGAGAGATTTTATCACTAGGTAGTAGGCCCTACAGCCTGACACATTCACAATAAAAAAAATTGCCTTCTGCATTTTTTTTGCTTTTCCCTCCATTGTACCGAACTTGTACCGAAACCGTGATGTCTGAACCGAGGTATGAACTGAACCATGACTTCTGTGTAACGTTACACCCCTAGCGTGCACACATATTCCCTTTCAGGGCCAAAATGGCTGACCACAGGGCTCGATAGTCCCCCTCGTGGAGTAATGTAAACAAGGTCGTAACTCATCCGCCGCTCACGGCCCTCAAACCTGCCACCTCAACACACACCGTCGAATGCTCCAACCACTGAGCTAAAAGCCCAGGCTTCCAACTCAGCGGTTAGAAGCGTTCTTAAGGTTAGCGGTGTGAGGATTTACACGTGCACCTAGCGTGCTAGCTCAGTTCGCCTCCATTTGTGTGTGTGTGATGTACCTGATGAATGACGTAGATGCTGTAGTGTAGCTGCTCTCTCTGCAGGAGAGTGTGTGTGTGTGTGTGTGTGTGTGTGTGTGTTGTAATTAATGAACACATCAAAGCCGTTACAATAATAGAAATTGGTTGCTCTTTCGATGCTTACATGGACACCTGCTATGCTTCAAAACTGTTAAAATATCAACCATGGTACAATGTTTTCAATAACTCTGGCTACTCCTGTAAAATCATTGCCCTCATTTTTGGTAGTTTAGGCCATGTGCACAAGATGTGTGTAAGAGGCCTGCAGATCTGCGGACTACATAAGAACAAGGCCAAGAAACTGACAAGATATTGCTCTGTATCAGCAGTAATTGGTAGCCTCTACATATGGAGGCGTAGGTGCCACCTTTACCCCTAATGTGCATAATGGACTGGATATTGGCTGCTGTTGTACACCTTTCTATCACATTTGGATTATGCCATGATATATGCTTATCTTCTAATCCAAATAAAGAATTTAAATGTGTGTGTGTTGTACCTGATGAATGACGTAGATGCCGTAGTGTAGCTGCTGTCTCTGCAGGAAAGGGTGCAGGTAGTGGAGCAGGTAGAGAAGGTGCTTCTCACGGTTTCTATGGGGGATCAGCACAGCAACCTTCTGCCTGCTGATGCAGTTGCTAGGCTGCGACTGGCCCCCCGGGGACAGCTGCTCGCGGTTCTCCTCCTCAACATCCGACAGGGACAGAGAGGGAGGGAACGACAGGGCTATAGCGCCACCTGGTGGGGTGGAAGGCACACACACACACAGATCAACCACAGAGAAACACACTTCATTTGTATGCACCTCTCTGATCCATACCCAGCTACTCTCAACCAACTGCGAAACCACACTTGGTGATCCGCTTAATCACGTTACCATGTCCTGTTCCCACACACACAACCACTCTCTCTGACAAGTTCTTGCTCCTCCCCCCCCCCCACACACACACACACACACACACACACACACACACACACACTCTCCCAGACTCACGCAGCAGTGGTGGGTGCTCAGAGCAGATCTGTAGTGGGGGCCTTGTAGGTTTCTCAGTAGCGGCTGCAGGTAGCTGTGAGGGGCGGTCGTGTTTGGCCCCCCCCAGCAGAGAGTTGACGTTCCGCAGGTCCACAGCACTCCCCCAAATCAGACGGGGGCTCTCCTGGGGGACACAGGCAGAGAAGCAGACCAGTCATGAGTTCAGTCACGTTAGTGTGTGTGTGTGTGTGTGTGTGTGTGTGTGCGTGCCATGCTAACCTGGCTAGCCCTGATAATGTGTGTGTGTGGTGCTCAACTAGATGGCCCTGACGTTGGGTGTGTACGTGCCATGTTCACCTGGCTAGCCCTGATAATGTGTGTGTGTGGTGCTCAACTAGATGGCCCTGACGTTGGGTATGTACGTGCCATGCTCACCTGGCTAGCCCTGACCGGGTGCGTGCGTGCGTGCGGAGTTTAAAATTGGCACCCGCCACTCGCCCTGCCGTTTGGCGAAATGCATTTATTCAGGAGAGCTCAACGTTGTATTGATTTTAATGTCACCAAAGTAATAAACAACATCTGATATTTTAAGGGAATTGCAACCGCATCATTTAGTATGTTACAGGTTTTGAACATGGTGTCATCTGAGTGTTCTGACTAGCAGGTGGTTTTATAGGAGGAAGAAGTATTGCACTAAATTGGACTATTTATTGGGCTAATTAACTAAACTGTCCTAGTCGTCCTTAAGCGTGTCTAATTGCATAACGCAATTTAGAGGTGCGTAAACGCTTTTCCCAATTTCAGGAGGTGCGTAAACAGCATTTCGTTGTCTTTGTACTTGTACTCTGCACAATGACAATAAAGTTGAATCTATTTTCATCTAATATCTTTACATGATTACATCGGTTTGTGGCCGGTATAAATATATTTTGGCCAATTAAGTTAATTGTATACCCTGTGTGTGTGTGTGTGTGTGTTGTGCTCACCTGGATGGCCCTGATGGTGTCATTCACAGCTAATTGTATACCCTGTGTGTGTGTGTGTGTTGTGCTCACCTGGAAGGCCCTGATGGTGTCATTCACAGCTAATTGTATACCCTGTGTGTGTGTGTGTCTGTGTGTTGTGCTCACCTGGAAGGCCCTGATGGTGTCATACACACCTAATTGTATACCCTGTGTGTGTGTGTGTGTGTGTTGTGCTCACCTGGATGGCCCTGATGGTGTCATTCACAGCAAAGGAGGTGATCCAGACGAGCAGCACAAGAGCCAGCAGCAGCAGGAAGAGGAACTTGGCCCTCCTGGTCAGCTTACACACCGCAGAGAACATCATCAGCACAGGAGCAACTGAAGTCCCCTGGTGGACAGGTGAGGGAACACCTCAGCCAGGTGTCTGTGGTCACTGCGTCAATTGCATTGGTCAAGGGATGTGTTCCTCGTCCTCATTAAGGCAAATGATGAAAAAACACTGCTTCAGTTACTCAAAGTAACCTCCATCTTTGACAGTCAGGGTGCCGTGTGTGTGTGTGTGTGTGTGTGTGTGTAATAGCAGAGGAGGGCAGTAGTCCGTGGCAGGTTAGGAGTCCAGACAATGATTAACGCTTGAGCTTCTTGTCCGTCTGACTCAACAGGTTTCCCTTCCTCTCTAGTAAGACAGTATCTGGAGTCCAATATTTCAAGGCATCAACAGACAAGTCCACAGATCACTGTGTTTGTGTCCAAAACGTAACTGGATCCCAGGTAAACTCCTACATGTCAGATTTCCCTTACCAACCAGAACCGGAAGCCCCCTCGCCCGCTGAACACTGGCGTTGCCAGGAGGATGTTTGTCTCGTGTCTCTTGTCTGAACTTGTCAACTGAGGTCTGATAGTAGTCTACCTGCAACCACAAGGCAAGATCAGATTTGAGACACAGATTTGATATTACAAATATCACAACAGTCTGTATGTGTGTGTGTGTCTGTGTGTATTTGCTACAGTACAAATACCACAACAGTTTTTCTTGATAGCACAACAGTCTGTCTAATCCCACCGATGCGACATGTCATGTGCCGAAGTGCACAAGGGGCGCAAAGAGGGAGAGTGGAGCTTCACTGGCATTCTAGAATCTCAGCAGAGAGACGTCTAATTTGCAGACAGCACTGATCATGCTGCTTTAGAAAGAGAGAGATCTCTGTGGAGATAACAGACCCAGGGAGGAAAGTCTCATTTAAGTGAATTATTCTTTTGCTCAGTTTTCAAGAGCTAGGGGGATACAGCATGACACAATCTCTGGCTATGAGCATCTAGCTTCCTGTCCCATCCCCTTCAAATCTCCCACTTAACCACAACAGGGCAGAATGTGTCTGATAGGTTGCATTTAGGGTGTTTCTTCAGAATCAAACCTCCTTATCTTTTGCCCTTGGAGTAGAGTGTTAATCAGTGATCTGCTAGCCTGAAGATTTCCTGTTGCACACACACCTCCACCATGGGCGTAGATTTAGGGTGGGATGCTAAGGACTAGTCCTAATCAAAATTTTAAGATGACAAAATTGTCCCCACCAATATTTTAGCGAACTTATTTGTGCTGCTGATCCTTCCGACAGCCAGCACAACAGTACAAGAAACGTCATTGATTGGCTGAAAAGCAGTGAGGTAGCAAAAACAATGACTTCAGACTTGACTTACGACTCCACTCAAAAGACTTCAGACTTGACTCGGACTCGAGCTTCGAGACTCCTGAACAAGCTGTATTTCAATTATTGCTTTTTTAAAATCTAAATGTATTCATGTATTACTATTTTATTTTATTGCTACATACAGAATACTTTGGAAAACGTATAACGAGCGCCTTTGCCATAATGTGCAACGTAACGCATGTGCGCACACTCACAGATATACTGTATAAAAAAAATGCATTGACCATGGCGACAAAAAATCCTCCCGGAGTTGTGCCTTTTATTATTATTTTCGGTTACAATAACTTCATGCACAGAGGAAATAAGCGAACAGCGACATGCAAGGTGTGTGGCACCAGGATAAATTAAGCCTATTCAACAACGTTCATGAGGCATCTCCAAACGCACCCAGATAGGTCAGTCACTTAGGCCTAGCATATATCGTCACAGGTGACAAGCTAACCATCGCCGTGTTGTGCTAATGCTGGGAACAGGCAGGGATGGACAAAAATACATCAGAATGTATTTCAAAATAAAATACCTAATAGGCCTACCCTCATTTTTAATGTATCAAAATAAAATACTGTATTTTTGTATTTAGAAAATACTCAAAATACTTTTTTCAAGGAAGTATGGAAGCACTGCAAAAATGCTTTTTTATCCCAAACATTTAGCCTATTAAAACTATATAGTAAAAAAAAATACAATTTGGCCCCTGTCATACAAAATAGTATACCGTATGCAAGTTCATGTAGTGTGATCAGAATGAAAAATAATTCAAGAATTTACATTTACATTTAGCTGATGCTTATCCCATACGACCTACTGGTTAGCGCTTCAGACTTGTAACCGGAGGGTTGTCGGTTCGAACGCCGACCAGTAGGCACGGCTGAAGTGCCCTTGAGCAAGGCACCTAACCCCTCACTGCTCCCCGAGCGCTGCTGTTGTTGCTGGCAGCTCACTGCGCCAGGATATGTGTGTGTTCACTGTGTGCTGAGTATGTTTCACTAATTCACGGATTGGGATAAATGCAGAGATTACATTTTCGGGATCAAAAGAGTATACTAATACTTAACCACATCAATCAATAGGGCAAAATCATAATTATGTTTCTGTGCCGAATTTCGTAATTCAAGTCCAGTGCAGAACTGAATAAGAAAATCATAAGGCTATGTGTCTTGAAGTTCCAGTATGTGAGAAACTTGACATGCCTTAATATCTCCAACCTCAAGTATGCAGCTAATAAGGAAATATAATTGTTATTTAATTAAACAAGTTGAACTTGTCCCCACTGTGGAATGCAGATAAGTATGCTACAAGGAAGGGAATTCAAACACACTCAACACCTTACCATCTATTGATGTCATTGTGGTTCATTGAGATATCTGACATTTTTTCTGTTAAAGATTGGCATGGAGCCAATAGGACATTGTTGCCTTTGTCAGTGTCCTTATGTTAAGTTGCACAGGTAAGCATGCTCATCTTTACCTGCGTACGACTTCACACCAGTGCTTCAAGGCAGCCGTGGCCTACTGGTTAGCGCTTCGGACTTGTAACCTGGGTTGCCGGTTCAGCAATAGCCGTCACTGAAAAGCTGGGAGTGTCGTTGAACACAGCTGTTCTCACATTAACTGATTGCGGTAAACATAAACCATTGTTGCCTAATTATCAATTATTCATTACACCTGTGTGTAGGATCTACCATTTTAGTGTTTTTCACATTTAGTATTTTGCAGTATTTTTAAAATGCAAAAATACACACCAATAAAGTATTTTGATACTAAATACAGAGCCTTTTCCTTCAACTCAATAAAATACAAATGACAAAATACTATTTTGTATTTGAAATACATATTACATGTTTCAGAAATACTACCCATCCATGAGAACAGGCAGATTACATCCTTATAGTTGGCCATATGATGACATACTTAGGTTAATCTTAGGTTAAGCCTAAAGTTACAGCATTTCTATCACAATTGACCAGACTTCGACCTTTGGTCTGCTTTTAACAAAATTCTGGCTATGATTGTTCCTTGTATTGCATCATGAGACATCACTGCGCCTATTGCATTCTACTGTTGTTAGCCTGCTCAGTCATTATGTTATACCACATCGCCCTCCATTAGAAGTGCAATGAGCTGCATTGAGCATAATAAACTGCATTTAGAATTCCAAATCCATATATTTTGGTAAAAGTAACTTAAAAGTAGGCTAATACAATAGTAGTGTAATGCCTTACAATTCAGATACAGTAATATTATAATGTAACAAATTACTTTGAAATGACAGTAATGAGTAATACATAATACATTACGATTTTGAAGTAACTTTCCCAACACTGATGATAACCACTTTCTATGTGTGTATGCGTGTGTGTGTGTGTGTGGAGGGTCAATCAAATTCCATGATTGCCACTGATGTGAATGATCTCACAAATCACACAAACCAAATAAAATTTTAAAAAAATCGCAAAAGTATCGAGATTCTTCACTTAGTATTGGTATTGAAACAATAATGTTGGTATTGCGACAACAGGAGTTGGGGATGTGTCCCCACCAAAGCTAAGACCAAACCTACACCCTTGACCTCCACACACTCCATAGATATATACACTAGATGTCGCCTTCTGCTTCTCAGCATGCGTCAACACCGCCGCCATCTTTGTACAGGGATCTGAAGCGCTAAACTAGTTCTCCTGTATTGTCAGCGTTACCTATTTAGCGACGTTTGGCCATCCCCAGCGATAGAAAACCTTTTTAGCGATTAGCGACACATTTGGGAACTTCTCACAATGATGGCAGATCGGCTTCTTTGTTGTTGAAACGTAAGAAAATCACCTTTCTCATGGCTTTGTCATTTATGAATTCAGCTACATCTCGTTTGCCCATGGCACTGACCCATGATTATAAAAGTAACGACTGGCATAGCCTATGTAGTAGCAGAGGTAAATGTTCTACAGATCTACAGCAACTTCTGGTGAGATTACAACTTACATGAGTAAACGAGACGAGGGGTATGTGGCCTCAACCAGAGCAGAGCCTGTTTACTTTCATTGTATCGAACCTGGTTGCAGTTTACTCATTGTTCCTCTAGGGGCCGCCGCTAGCTAGTGCAGAATGAATAGGAGTCTATGGGGCTAGACGGGTAAAATGTATCTTTATTATCGTCTTAAGCTTAGTTTTCTCTAGACTCAACCATAAAAACATGCCTGTCAGTTGGAACAACCCAAAAAACTAGATAATTGCTTGAGATTTTGACGATTTATAGTGATTTTATTTTCGCTAGATCTTTGCCCAGATTGACGCTAATGCATTATAGAGGAGTGGATCACTGAAGCAAGATGGCGTCTCGATTGACGCATTCGTTCCAATGAACAGCAGTAGTCAAGGCGACATCTAGTGTATATATCTATGCACACACTCACTTCCATAGCTTCCATGTCAACACATTCACACACACAAAACGTCCACAGCTTTCATGTCTCACCAACAAACACACTATCCGCTTTTTAAATTCTGCTACCAGTTGGACTTCTTAGCATACCGCCTTTCAGATGAATTCGGTTCAACTCGCGGTAGCCTGAACGCTGATCAGGCTGGTTCACAAAACTTCACAGTAGGCATGGCCCACCAGTTCCCATACCTGTGTGTTCTTTATAGATCAGTGACTGCAGGATATGAAACCGGAGATTTGTCTTTTGTCTCTTAAATTCTGAGCAAACAGAGGAACACATTCTATTCTGCTGTTAGGCTACTTGCCACGTAACGTTAACATACGTCTTCATCAACATTTTTGTACCCCAAAACCAAACCTAACATTGTCTTTGATATGAACCTTTTACACAGTATTGGTATTTTTTTTTTAAATTTTGCATAAAAATAACTCAAATTGTGTAGTTGCACTGACTATGGCAGTTTTTCTTAACTGGTGGGTCGGGACCCAAAAGTGGGTCTTACCATGTAGCTCACCATATCCATCGCTTGAACGCTAAAAAAATATATATGGGTCGCGACTTTATGAACATGGGAAATTGTGGGTCCCAACGTCAGACCAGTTGAGAACCACTGGACTATGGCATATTATTATATACTAGACCCAGACGAACCTTCGTTCTACTACAAGTTGCCATTTCACTAACTGGTTGCGTGCCATCGTGAAATTAGCAGTTTACAGTTAACTTTGTTGCTGACACTCCGTTAGCTCAACATGTATCTCCAAAATTGACAACACTGTCGCTAAGCTAGCTAACGTTAGATATTCAACTAAAGAGCTAAAGTTATGCCAGCAAAATGAACAAGCGTAACGGTAGTGTTGTATTTCAACAAGACCCGTATTCAAATGTTCGAAACTAGTTAAATCACTGTACTGTTACTTGAAGTTAGCTCACAGTTAATAAAATAAGTGGTTTTAGCTTGCAAGAGGAGTATAACGTTAGATAGCCCCGTTAGCTGACCGCTGTCACGCTTTCCGGTGAAATATTATTTGGTCACCGCTATTTACCGATTTGCGGCTCCCATTGACTTCCATTGAACACATGTAAACAAAACGTCAATTATGTGCTCAAACTAACGCCGCTGATTATACCAGCAACCATTTGACTTTGATAACAAACTACAGTTTCGTACAACATATATACAGCAAAAATAACAGAATTTGGATCAGGAAAGGTGGAGAAATCTCGGGAGGAAGAACATTGACGCTGCTTGACAGGGAGTGCTTTGCATTTCCCCTTGTACATGAGTCATAACTTGCTACTTTAGCGGCCGTTATCCCAGCCTACTTGTTAGAGTAATATAATTCCAAAACATACCTTCATATTATTTCACAATTTATAAATGAACTAAGTTTAAAAAGAAAAACACAATATATTAGAGGGATTACACGAATAATTAGTAAGACCAAACAAGATTGCTACCGTAAATTCTGTTATTCCTACTCTATATTAGTACCAACATGTAGTTTATTATCAAAGTGAAATGGTTGCTGGCATAAGTCAGCGGCGTTAGTTTAGTTTAACCGCATAATTGACGATTTGTTTACATGTGGAATGGAAGTCAATGGGAGCCGAAAATCGGTAAATAGCGGTGACTAAATATTATATCCCCGGATAGCTGAGTATCACCACTTCAACGATAACGTAACATACATTCCAGCATCATCATGTCAAAACAAGCAAATGTGGACGAAAAAAGGCCAGGCCGCGTCCAGCCTCAGCAGTCATAACCTAATGTCGCTTAAGATTACACAATTAAGAGAACTGGTCGAAAAAAGCTCCATCTCACCTCCTCTTTTCTCCTGGAGTTTCAGGAGTCCAAGCTGACGTTGACATCTTCGAGTGAACTGCGAGCTGCGGTCTCATCCTTTACGTCTCCTCTGCATCACTTCCGTAACACGTCATGGTTACCTTTTTTTTTTGTATTGCAAAAAGGGTGCAAGTATACAAATGCAAGTATATAAGTTTATAATTAAAGAAATATCTTTTGCGAGCCGAGACTTACTGTAGAATACAAACTAATGGCTTTAGTGTATGCCAACAGACTCAAAAAAGGTTTAAGTGACCTCATCATCGAAACTCAAACTGAGGTCATTCCGTGGTAAATCAACAGATGCCTCCCGCCTGACCATCTTGGATTTGCTTCATACTTGTCAATAATGCTGTATAGTCCGTGAGCCAGAGGGGTTGGTCATTACCGAAAAAGTGGCAAAGGCTACCATACCTTTTCTGAAAGCCTGGAATCTCAGCTTTTCAATGATGTATGATGGCCATCTGACAAGAGTAGCTGTTTTGAGTTATCACACATAATGTAAACTAAGGTTGAGAAAATAATGCGTGTAAATCAAGCAGTACACTGACATAGCTGAAAATCTATATTGGACATATTGGAATATTTTATTTTGTTATGTTTGGTATGATTTTAAAGGGGAGACTCTGAGCTTTCATTTAAATCCTTTTGTGAACATTTTGGATAAGTACAGCCAACTCTGGAGCTCTTCAAACTTTTAATCACACACATTTTCCTGCCATTTCCGCCTAAGTCATCTTTTGTCTTTTAATCCTGTGGCACCAGGGAGCATCAGAGAAACAAAATCCAAACACTGAAATACTGGCATGACCCTAAGGATTCAGAAAATGTATCATTTACCCATATTATCTGATTTGGAGGGGGTGATTTTCAGTCTTATATCAGACATGGCGTTTGAGAAAATAATGCATATAAATTAAGCAGTACACTGACATAGCTGAAAATCCAAAAACGGTATAACAAATGAGACATTGATTCCTATGTTTTAAGGTGTGGTAAACCCAATGACATTGCCATTACTCTAAAAGGTCAAGGTCATGACCTTTAGGCATGGTCAATGACATTTTATGACATTTTCACACAGATTGCATCATTCAAGGCCACGACACTAATCAAAGTCTTTGTCAGAATCCTCATCAGATTGATTCTCATCAGCAAAGTCATCCTTCTGGTTTTTGCACTGTCTTGCATGGCATAGGTCAGTGCAGGCCAAGTTGTTGGCAACACACTGACATGATGGAGTGACACAGGCCCCGTCCACACGGAGACGCTTTTTTGGGTAAACGCACATGTTTTGCATCGTCTTGGCCGATCGGCCAAAATAATTATGTAAACGCACTGCCCGAAACCGCACTTTTTTGAAACCTGGTCCCAGGGTGGAAAAATCTGAAACCGTAGCCCTTGCGAGTTCATTTGGACGGCAAAACCACATACTTGCGTATTGATGATGTCATCACCACACAACAGCTGCCCTGGACTTGACACTTATAGTATTGCGAGCGGTGAAGGTTTGGCTGTTGGTTGCGGTCATGTTCAACTCACACACACACACGCATGCACACACACACAAAAACACACAAATACAAACACACACAGACACACTTTTTGTTTTTTTGTAACGTTTTTGTGCCCACTTCAGGCATATTTGATTCACAACGTGCACATAAAAACATGGCGAGGTATGTACAAACAGTCCGCACTGAGGAAAAAGCGGGAGCTGCAAATGGCTATTTGCGCTTTTCTGTGTCATGCATGGAGGGTCAGGGGAAAGTGGGAGTATCGTGCAAACACTGATTAGGTATTCCGCCATATGTATGACAACTGTGCACATCTGTTTTTGCGGTGAAAAACTTGCGCCTGTTAAAAGCAGGTGTAATTCAAATCGCGGGTGTAATTCAAATTGCGGTTGAGTACCTCAATTAGAGAAACTTGAGAGAGACAGCTGAATCAGTATTCATATCGTTTCTTCATTGTACTATGTCAAAAGCAACCTTAACTTTTGTTTGTCTAATATTGTATTTTCACTTTCACAACATACACTTCCTAATCTGTTAGACTAGGGTATTAAGTCATAGCCCTAGTCTACGTGCAGTAAATAGTTCAAGTGTTTTTTAAGTACATTAGTAGAACTACTAGGCCTACTCTGTATGTCGCTGTTCATTGACATCTTATTATCATGTTGCTAAAGTTTGATTCTTTTTAATGTTGCAATTGGTTAACTCTATTCAACTGCACTTGTGGTTCAGCTGTAGGGACGCAATTAACGTTGCAGAGGGGGCGGGGACACAACTACAGATATGATAGTAATATGTAATAATACATACCCAACACAGAAAGATCACCTCAAACAGAAAGATCACCTCAGTTTTCTTGAGCTGTAATATTGTTTACCTCAGATCTCCATGGCGACCATTGAGCACTGTTAACCACTTTATCCAACAAAAACAGATGTGCGGTGGCACCCCTAAATCATCATGTACTGGAAAAATATTTTACATGTGTTGTTTCTATATTGGAACACTTTTAGCACCCAGCCATATCTAAATTCAAGAATTGTGTTTTTTGATGCAACCTAATGCGCACTAAATGCAAATGCGCGATTTGATGCAGGCAAAAGTATTGACCGTTACTAATGAAGGTAGCCTATTATAGCAATATTATAAATGTGGCGACGGAATAATCTAGAACTTGGGTAGGCCTAGCGTTTAGTAGCCTATGCACTTGCGGTGATAGCCAAAACTAATGTGAATCGCGGACTATCCTACGACCAAAGAAAGTAAAGGAGATTATTATGACCGCCGCTAGCGAAGCGGTCATATAGGGATTGTCAATTTTTTTTTCTTTTTTTTTTTTCCGTCATCTACTTCCTGAATTTTTGGTCAACGATACCCGGGACACCGAACCACCGGGGCACATGAAATTTGGTGGGTATCTAGCCCCACTAGACTTTGTAAAATGAAAAAAATGAAAATGCAATATTATTCTGCTTTAATCGCCCCTATCTTCAGTTAAGATGTTCAGAACTGCACCAAATTTTATGTGTATGATTGACCTGGCATTCTCTGGGGGTATGCCAAGTTTCGTAGAATTTCATCCATGGGGGGGGGGGGGTCTAAAAAAAATTAGGTTATGTGTACATTTAGTGACTGTAAACTCATTGGCCTGTAGATGGCGGTGCACACATATACACATGCACACACACACAGGCACCCACATACTATCGGTATTAGAACGGCCGATACATAATTACAAATTCAGTAGGATTAAAAGAAAGCCAAAATAAATATTCATCACCATCATCATGGCTGCATTTCCAGTATTGGCGATAAGTAGTCGTTTGTCCACTAGATGGTGCATCGTTGCAGTGAGACGTAATTTTGTTGGAAGTTAAAAGTGGGTTGGAAAAACAATGGACGCTTCCTACAAGGACTGTAATTTACCGCAGAGAACGTCTAATAAGGATAGGACGATGTTCACATGAAATGTAATTCCCATTTCTTCTTGAAGCCGAAATAAATCTGAGGATGTTTATCGGACATGCTTGGTTTTTACTGCAGGTACGTTAATCTTATAATATCAATACGGACTTAGGTAATGTTACCGTTAGCGTTGGTTGAGTGATGGAGGCCAATTTGATTGATTGCATTTGTAGAAAACTATAAATGCGGACATACCAAGCAAATTGATAGCACTGTAATTGTATCTTTCGACTGTCATTTGTTGCACGTGCTACAAAAATCATTCTGTGCAATGGAAGATTTACCAACGTTACACCGGTCTGATACAGTTTTGCCTAAACATGCGTGAGAATGAGACGCCTGTTTATTTTGTTTTAAGTGTGTGCAGGGTGTGAGAGGGGAATCGATGTGCTTTGATTCCAGCTTGGTAGTTGTAGTCTGTGAAATTAAAAAGCACGTGTGTGTGAAGTATCCAAACAATGACACCTTCATTTCATTATGGCTGCTTTAGCAACACACCTTAAGCTACTGTGTAGTGGGTCCCATTTAGAAGTGGCTACTTCTTTCGCGCTTTCCTTGACTCATGGAGCTGCGTGAATTTTATTACAACTTTTCGCCACGATATAGCAGTTTAAGTCCGCTTGATACTGTAAGGCGTGAGCCATTGGTTTCCAAAGGAGATTTTATTTGTGTCGCCAGCATAGCCTATTAACAATTTATGTTGTAAATAGGCCTACTGTAACGATCCTATGTTCCCTGTCCCTCCTTTGTTTACCTCCTGTGCCATGTGCTCCTGTGTTTACTTCCTGTCCCTGTGTTCCTGTCAGCCATGTGCTCCTTTGTTTGTCTTGCCATGTCTCAGCAAAGATTGTTAAGGCGGAGCAAGATACTTCGTCGTAGTTCATGTCTATGGGGGCGAAATGGGGATCGAATCCTGTCTGCATAAAGAGGCGTGTCGATGACGTATTGATGAGCGTACGTTGCAAACCGCCAACAGCAGCGGCATAAATAACCGGCGCACACCTGATATAAAGTCGATTTTCTCCAGACTGGAATGCTCAAAAATGCTAAAAATGTACCTGAAATGTTCACAAGGGTTTGAGGATCATGAAAACGTGCCCGAAATTCACATTCCTAACTCTATAGAACTAAGACCTTAGCATATGTGGTAAAATTCTGAGCTATGCCCATAGACTTCAATGGAGCAGTCGCTGCCTCTGCTCTGCATAAAGGGGGATTTTGACCCCCCCCTCGTGCGATCCGGGTTCCCGGAAGTGGCTCCTGATGAAGTATCTTGCTCCGCCTTAACAATCTTTGGTCTCAGTTCCCTGTGTCTCCACCCCTCACCTGTTCCTCATTATTAGTCTGCTCGTTTAATTATGTTGTAATGTCCCTGTGCTGCACGCTGTAAGTAAAGTCAGTAGAATCTACTCTTGGTGTGTTGTCCTGCATTTGGGTCACTTTAAGTAGCAGCCCGTGACAGACCGTGACAGAATGACACAGCTAAACATAGACCCAGCGGGCATTTATCAGTTTTTGAAATTTGATTTCAATTCTAATGTTCCTTGGGAGCTTCCTTGGGAGCAGTTCTGGGTGGACGATGAGGACGTCTGGTCCACTGAAGACAACAACGACGACGACTGTTCCACTGAGGAATGGTCAACAGACCATGAAGGTTTCCCTGAGCACCTCTCTGATCCTGATCCTGATACAGGGATTAAAGTGAAAAAAAATCGTTTGACTGAACTTTTTTCAGGCCATAAGTCATACGTTCTTCATATCGAGATAGCACCCCTTTTGCGGTCACGACCTATTGGTTTTTAATGTACAAAAAGATGCAAACAGCAAAGTAAAGGGAGTATTCGCCTTATTCACACGGCGGCCATTGTTTAAACCAAAACGAGGCTACAGGGTACACTTACTATATAATTAATGCCACCTACAGGCAGTGTTGGGCAAGTTACTTCAAAATCGTCAAAGTAATTTGTTACATTATAATATTACTGTCTCTGAATTGTAAGGCATTACATTACTATTGTATTACTTTTAAGTTACTTTTACCAAAATATCTAGAAATATGGATTTGGAATTCTAATGTGGTATAACATAATGACTAAGCTAGGCTTAAGGCTAACAACAGTAGAATGCAATAGGCGCAGTGATGGCTCATGATGCAATACAAGGAACAATCATAGCCAGAATTTTGTTAAAAGCAGACAAAAGGTCGAAGTCTGGTCAATTGTGATAGAAATGCTGTAACTTTAGGCTTAGGCCTACTCATTAAAATCAACAGAGAGCCCACTACCTGTATATTGTAACCCAAAACTTGTCAAGACAGGCTACACAGTGCCGCTGCTGGCCATTGTGGTGCCCTAACTGGTGAAATACAGTATTAACCCAAGTATGTCATCATATGGCCAACTATAAAGATGTAGGCTAATCTGCCTGTTCCCAGGGATGGGTAGTATTTCTGAAACATGTAATATGTATTTCAAATACAAAATAGTATTTTGTCATTTGTATTTTATTGGGTTGAAGGAAATGGCTCTGTATTTTGTATCAAAATACTTAATTGGTGTGTATTTTTGTATTTTAGAAATACTGCAAAATACTATATGTGAAACACACTAAAAAAAGTAGATACTACACACAGGTGTAATGAATAATTGGTAATTAGGCAACAATGGTTTATTTTTATCGCAATCAGCTAATGTGAGAACAGCTGTGATGAGCAAGTTTACCTGTGCAAGTTCACATAAGGACACTGACAAAGGCAACCATGTCCTATTGTCTCCATGCCAATCTTTAACAGAAAAAATGTCAGATATCTCAATGAACCACAATGACATCAATAGATGGTAAGGTGTTGAGTGTGTTTGAATTCCCTTCCTTGTAGCATCCATTTCTGCATTCTACAGTGGGGACAAGTTCACCTTGTTTAATTAAATAACAATTCTATTTCCTTATTAGCTGCATACTTGAGGTTGGAGATATTAAGGCATATCAAGTTTCTCACATACTGGAACTTCAAGATACATAGCCTTATGATTTTCTTATTCAGTTCTGCACTGGACTTGAATTACGAAATTCGGCACAGATACACAATTATGATTTTGGCCTATTGATTATAATGTGGTTAATTGAAAGCTCTGTCAGTCGTTTTGGATAAGCATCAGCTAGTTGACTAAATGTAAATGTAAATTCTTGAATTATTGTTCTGATCACACTACATGAACTTGTATACGGTATACTATTTGGTATGACGGGCCAAATTGTATTGTTTTTTACTATATAGTTTTAATAGGCTAAATGTTTGGGATATTAAAAAGCTTTTTTTGCAGTGCTTTCATACTTCCTTGAAAAAAGTATTTTGAGTATTTTCTAAATACAAAAATACAGTATTTTATTTTGATACATAATATGGTTACTGTATTTTGTAGTTTATTTTGATACATTAAAAATGAGGGTATTAGGTATTTTATTTTGAAATACATTCTGATGTATTTTTGCCCATCCCTGCCTGTTCCCAGCATCAGAACACTTTGCGATGGTTAGCGTGTCGTAATTCAAGTCCAGTGCAGAACTGAATAAGAAAATGATAAGGCTATGTATCTTGAAGTTCCAGTATGTGAGAAACTTGATATGCCTTAATATCTCTAACCTCAAGTATGCAGCTAATAAGGAAATAGAATTGTTATTTAATTAAACAAGGTGAACTTGTCCCCACTGTAGAATGCAGAAATGGATGCTACAAGGAAGGGAATTCAAACACACTCAACACCTTACCATCTATTGATGTCATTGTGGTTCATTGAGATATCTGACATTTTTTCTGTTAAAGATTGGCATGGAGACAATAGGACATGGTTGCCTTTGTCAGTGTCCTTATGTGAACTTGCACAGGTAAACTTGCTCATCTTTACTTGCGTACGACTTCACACCAGTGCTTCAGACCAGAGCTGATGCTTCAACAATAGCCGTCACTGAAAAGCTGTTAGTGTCTTTGAACACAGCTGTTCTCACATTAGCTGATTGCGATAAAAATAATAACCAATTATTCATTACACCTGTGTGTAGTATCTACTTTTTTAGTGTGTTTCACATATAGTATTTTGCAGTATTTCTAAAATACAAAAATACACACCAATTAAGTATTTTGATACAAAATACAGAGCCATTTCCTTCAACCCAATAAAATACAAATGACAAAATACTATTTTGTATTTGAAATACATATTACATGTTTCAGAAATACTACCCATCCCTGGGAACAGGCAGATTAGCCTACATCTTTATAGTTGGCCATATGATGACATACTTGGGTTAATACTGTATTTCACCAGTTAGGGCACCAAAATGGCCAGCAGCGGCACTGTGTAGCCTGTCTTGACAAGTTTTGGGTTACAATATACAGGTAGTGGGCTCTCTGTTGATTTTAATGAGTAGGCCTAAGCCTAAAGTTGCAGCATTTCTATCACAATTGACCAGACTTGTCTGCTTTTAACAAAATTCTGGCTATGATTGTTCCTTGTATTGCATCATGAGCCATCACTGCGCCTATTGCATTCTACTGTTGTTAGCCTTAAGCCTAGCTTAGTCATTATGTTATACCACATCGCCCTCCATTAGAAGGAATGAGCTGCATTGAGCATAATAAACTGCATTTAGAATTCCAAATCCATATTTCTAGATATTTTGGTAAAAGTAACTTAAAAGTAATACAATAGTAGTGTAATGCCTTACAATTCAAAGACAGTAATATTATAATGTAACAAATTACTTTGAAATGACAGTAATAACATTACGATTTTGAAGTAACTTGCCAAACACTGCCCCTGGCACTTTCATTTCTTTACACCATGGCTTGTTAGTTCTCCCCCATTTCCAACAGCTGCCCATCTCCATTTATTTTTTAACTTTTGACACCTGCCTTCCTTTAGCAACAACGCATCCATGACAGCTAGTGGCCTTGCCAAATAGACGCACACAAATTACGCTAATATGCAAGGTTCTGGTAGGCATACTGGTTATGGTTTTGTGCTATAAATTAATAATATTTTATAGCAAAGTTTTAAGTTGACTATTTTGATTGCATGGTTATTTTTTGTCAACATACACTCACAACCTACTGTCGTTAAAAGTGAGGCCTAAAGCAAAATAGGCTACAAGGCTGTCTGTGCGTCACAAACACGACTGACCCCCTTACTAAACAGTTCGCGATGATGACAATATTATTATTATTTTATGTTAACACGCTCAGTCAAAACCTTCCGTTGCAAATTGTGAAAAACATTGTTGTACATGTCATAACAGACGGGATAATACATTGCATACGGTTTATATTGCGTCGCTTTACACATAATGTTAGTTGCATTGATTAAAAACTGTAACAATAATAGTAGCCTACATGGGGTGGCATAGCAGGCTATCTGTTCAAGTCATAGGTGACACCCAAAATGAATGACCTCCCCTGACAAGAGTTCGCGATAGTAAGAAATTGTCTACATTGATGCACGGAAAGAACACAGCCTACGCTTCTTCTCCGAATTCGCACATAGAGCTCACAATATCATATCCAAAAAAGTTAAACGGATTTGCCAACCTCATCAGCTGTCTCGATTGTGTCACTATAATCCAACTTTTAGACCGTTATTAGTCCTCCATATGTGTTCTTTTTTTTAAGCAAACGCCCCAGGCCAACGAGACAAGCGTGTAGCTACAACATAAACAAAGCGGAACTCATGGCTGAGGTAGGCTAGGCTATCTTCTTGAGCCGTCACTGATTGAGACACAGAAAGTTCTCAAGAACACTATTAGGTCTTTAAACATTTATCATCACACACATTAATTCATCGGACCTAATATTTGTAGTTGCCTTAAAAAAAAGGAAAAGAAAAGGTGATAGCCGCCCCCCCCCCTATTTTTTTTTTCTCATCGGATCTGCATCGATCTCAAATATGACATTTCTAAAATCAAATTGACGGAAATCCGTCCTACGACGGAGAACTTTAATCCTTGCTGATACCGCAGAGGCCATTTCTACCTCTGGGTTTTCTGTCCCTGTTTCGGTGCCTTTCCAAGCCTTGTCTCCTCCAGTGGCCAGCCCTTTGTCTCCTCCAGTGGCCAGCCCTTTGTGTCCTTCAGTGCCAGCCCCACAGTACGCTCCTCCAGTGACACTTCCATGCTCTGTCCCGGCTCCTCGCCTCCCTCCAGTCCAGAGTTCGACTCACGCTCTGACTCCAGTCCCGATTCCAGCTCCAGCCCCGATTCCGGCTCCCGCTCCAGTCCCGATTCTGGCTCCAGTTCCGATTCCGGCTCCAGCTCCAGTTCCGATTCCGGCTCCAACCCCTAGTCAGACTCCTGCACCGGCTCAAGCTCCAGTACCGACTTTGGCTCCAGTTCCGGCTCCAGTTCCAGCTCCTGCTCCGGATCTAGCCCCTGCTCCGGCTCCGACTCCAGCACCTGATCGCGCTCCCGATCCTGCTCCAGCTCCAACTCAGGCTCTGGATCCTGATCCAGCTCCGACACAGGCTCGGGCTCTGACCGGTCGTCCACCCGGCCGCCCGCCGGAACTGCCATCCCTGACCGGCCATCCACCCGGTCGTCCGCCTGACCCTCCTGCCTTTGGCCCCCTCCACCCACCCTGCTTGGGCTTCTTTTTTCTGTTGGGCCGTCTGGAATCCGGCCCTTAAAGGGGGGGGGGGGGGGTACTGTAACGATCCTGTGTTCCCTGTCCCTCCTTTGTTTACCTCCTGTGCCATGTGCTCCTGTGTTTACCTCCTGTGCCATGTGCTCCTTTGTTTACCTCCTGTGCCATGTGCTCCTGTGTTTACTTCCTGTCCCTGTGTTTTAGTTCCTGTCAGTCATGTGCTCCTTTGTTTGTCTTGCCATGTCTCAGTTCCCTGTGTCTCCACCCCTCACCTGTTTCTCATTATTAGTCTGCTCGTTTAATTATGTTGTAATGTCCCTGTGCTGCACGCTGTAAATAAAGTCAGTAGAATCTACTCTTGGTGTGTTGTCCTGCATTTGGGTCACTTTAAGTAGCAGCCCGTGACAGACCGTGACACCTACCTTATAAGCCTACCTGTAGCTCAGGGAAGCTAACAGCTTTCTATTAGGATCTAGTTTGTTAGTTACAGTTTTGTCATAACTCCCTGATGCATTTTTGCATTTTGAATAGCCAGAGCGTGGATATCTCAATCGGAAAATTAAACAATATCGGGTGCCTATAGACTAGGCTGGGTGAACCCAGCCTGATCTGCCCGCTATTTATTTTTTGATTTCTTAAAAGATTGAGCTTGGTCTGGTCAAAGCCAGACTAGCCATGGACCTCAGTTACACAATGCAAGGGAACATGAATCAGCCTATATTTGCACGAACAATAACGGACAACAGCTCTTCAACTTTGGCCCGTTAAAATGTGTATGAACAGTCTAGCGACGCATTTCATCAAGGCCCATTTGGACATGTCAGTTATTTGCACCACTGGTTAGATGTAAAACAGCATTTCGTTTCAGACTACTGTTACTTAATTTGTGCATTAACAATAACGTTTCAGACTACTGTTACTTAATTTGTGCATTGACAATAAAGTATCACATGAACTAAAGATGACTAAAATCTTATGTAGAACAAGAAACATTCACAAAAAATCCATCCATCCAAAAATGACCTTTGTTTTTGATAGCTGTTGAAAACGGCATGGAACTGACAGAGATGTTTTTGTTTATAAATAAATAAATAAATGAATAACATTATGCTGATACCTTTTGCTTTTCCCAAATACAATGTAGCCTACAGGTGTAAGTGACCTTTCATCAATCCAGTTGCAATGGATGAACTGTGATGAACTGCCCTTCTAGTAGTGGGGTCGTATGTATGTGTAATTTTTCTCAGTCATTTCAAATTGGTGTTAAAATTTGGTTTTCACTTCTAAGTTGAAGTGAAGGGTCTATAGAACAATTTGAGTCCGAGTGTCAAACACACAGATAACAAAATAGCCTCTAGGGGGCGCTGCAAAATATTTAAACTGCTACACTTTATAATAAACACATTTTTAGCCCATGGACAGCAAAATGGTGCTTTTTTTTGATAAAGGGTGGAAATGCCCTCAAAGTTGCAATGAAACATCATTTTTAAAGTTATTGTAAACGATTTAAGATCGTTGTTCAGAATATCCCTGAAGCACAAAGATACCTAGGATACCCATACACAAATATGGCTGCATAAGGCGATGTTATATTAAGCACCCAACTTGCAACTTTGAGTTTATGAATTTAGGATCATGAGTACCAACTTTTTTCAATCAAGCCATCATTTTATTCACAAAAAAATTCACAAAAGAACTTTATATCTGGAAGAAAGTAAATAAATAATAATGTGCGTGAAATTTTGAGGAACCCATTGCCTAATACAGGCTTGTGAAAAAGGCTAGAGGGCTATTTTTGAGTACATAAATCAATGACCAATGACACAGTTTCTGAATAAAGACGGTTTTAGGTAGTCATGAAGTAGTCGTGATATAGCCTAAAGTAGTCTAATAGGCAACAGACCCATTACACAGCTCAGTCATCATCATAGGCATTGCCTAGCTCTCTATATCAGGGCCGTGCAGAGACCTTTGGAGGGCCAGGGGCTCAAATTGAAAAAGGGGCACATGAAACAAGATTTTTAAACATATGTCAGCATAATTTACAGTTCAATCCGTTAAATTATAGCGACCCATATTGAAACAAAATTCAACATGGAATCTTACAACAAACTACATCATACTATAGTATATAGATCATTTACCCCACCAGGTGAAATCTTTATCTATTTGTTTGTATGTGTGGTGTGTGAGAGAGAGAGAGAGAGAGAGAGAGAGAGAGAGAGAGAGAGAGATCCATTGCCTTTTGTGGCTTTCTTTCTGCATTTGTCTACTGTCTTTGAGGCATCTTGCACTGCATAATTCAATATCATAATTTATAAAACAAAACACAATTTAACTTTGTAAAAACCAACCTGAATTGACATGAATCTAGCTTTTAGTCAGTTTTATAGCTGTAGTTCAGCTGTTGTTCAGTTGTTCAGCTTTGAATTAGAAAATATAGTTTAAAATTATAACAATAATTATAGCAATTATATACAGTAACCTCCAGAATTATTGGCACCTAGGTTTAAGTTAACTAAAAACTGGTATAAAAAAACAATCTGCTGGTGATTTATTGTAATCTCACAATGAAAGAAATTAGGAAAAATCCAACCTTGAAGGGAAGCAAATTTATTTGGAGAAAAAGGAAAATCTCATAAAGAAATAAATAACAAAAACACATTGCTCACAATTATTGGCACCCCTGCTTGTGATAACTTCTTAAGCCTCCTTTTGCCAATAACCCTGCTTGTGATAACTTCTTAAGCCTCCCTTTGCCAATAACCCTGCTTGTGATAACTTCTTAAGCCTCCCTTTGCCAATAACCCTGCTTGTGATAACTTCTTAAGCCTCCCTTTGCCAATAAAACCCCATAAAGTTGGAGAATACAAAGCAAGGGATTTAAGACCGTTCGTCTTTACAAAATCTCCCCAGATCGTCCAGATTCCTAGGTCCACACTCCTCTTTGACTCACCCCACTGTTTTCCTATGGAGTTTAGATCAGGGGACTGAGATGGCAATGTCTGAAGCATGATTTTGTGTTCAGCAAACAATATTTGTTTTGATCTAGACATTTGCTTTGGTTCATTGACCTGATGAATGATCCAATCAAGACCAACTTTTAGTGTCTTGGCAGAGATTGGCAGATTTCCTTTGAAAATGTTCAGGTTTTTCTTGGTGTTCATGACACCATGCACCTTAATTAGGTTCTCATGGCCTTTGGGAATAAAAACAGCCCCACAATAGCACAGCCCCTCCACCATAATTCTCATTAGGCATGGGGTTCTTTTCAGTATAGCCATTCTTCTATGTACACCAAACACATCTAAAGTTTTTAGCCAAAGAGCTCAATTTTCATTTCATCTGACAATAGACCACACTTCCAGATAAAGTCACTGTACCATTCAGTAACTGCTGCCGTTTACATTAATAGTTAAATGGCTGGACAGGCTTTTACCTGCATGCCCTCTAAATAAGCTATTAGCAGTGAGGTCACTTTTGAAGATTTTTTTGGGGACTTGGTGACCCCAAGATGATACATCATAGGTTTAATACCGCTATTATCTGGCCCTATAGCCCAGAAACCCCCATTCAACCCCATCTCCAACCTTTACAATTTATCTTCATTCACTTACATAAACATACTGTCTACTGTTTTAGCCAAAATTGTGCAAAGTAAAGAGGCATCATACAGGCCCCTCTGATTGGACAGACAGTCTATCAGTCAATCCCCGTCAACAACCATTTCCATTGATTCAAAGGGCCAACATGTAAAAATAGACACCAATTTTGCAACAAACCAGTCTGAAATAAGCATGAGAAATCTTACCTTACTTTGCCTGGACTACATGAAAAAATTCATTTCTTGAATTTCCCATAGGGATCAATAAAGTATATCTATCTATCTATCTATCTATCTATCTATCTATCTATCATGCATGGGATATCATAGGCCTAATGTTTGTTTGTGGCAATGCAAGGGATTAGGCCTACGACAGTGTTTTTCAACCACTGTGCCGGGGCACACTAGTGTGCCGTGAGAGATCATCAGGTGTGCCGCAGAAAATTACCCAAATGTCACTCAATGGTCCAGAAAAGCAACTGTTGCATCAAAAATTTTAGTTAAAAATGATGTTTGCAACTTTGAGGGCATTTCCACCCTTTATCTAAAAAAAAGCACAATTTTGCTGTCCATGGGCTAAAAGTGTGTTTATTATAAAGTGTGTTTTTAATCTGGTAACCAAATGCTTAGCACACCAGTTTCTCCTGTTTCTAATTCTGAATCCATACATACCTCATATGTTAAAATTGGATAATCTAATGAAAAGTTGTAGCAGTTTATATATTTTACGGCGCCCCCCAGAGGCCATTTTTTATCTGTGTGTTTGACACTCGGACTCAAATTGTTCTATAGACCCTAAACTTAAACTTGGAAGTGAAAACCAAACTTTAACACAAATTTGAAATGACTGAGCCTTAAACAACCCCACTATAGTGATTGTTTAGAGATTTTAAAGGTTGTATAACAATGCTACATCTTCTTTGGCTATTCTACAATCTATTCACCTTTTCAGCACCAGTAGGGCACTTTCTGTGCAGCCGCACACACACACTCAGGCATGCCAAACAAGCATAAACAAAAGTTTCAAGAGTGGGGGATGGAGTAAAATATGGAGACAAATTGAAGTGTGATTTATTTTCGCGGAACGGATGTACAGGACTGAGCGGCGGTCATATTTTGTACCGCTATGCGGTACATCTAGTTTGTACCTGCGTTAGCCAAATAAAGGACGGGACTGCACCCTTCACAAACCGTAAAAAATGAAGTTTATTAGTTTTACAGTTGACAGTTCACTATAGTCCACACAAACAATTCTGGTTTCCTTGCACTAGCCATTTTTGTCGTAGCCTATTCTGTCTGTTTGTATAGCCTACAGCGCGCAAGCTTTGGTCAATTTCTGTAACAGAAACAGTGGCACCTATAGGCCTGGGATATGAAGTAACGTGTTGAGTCGTGTTGAGATGGATCCGTTTAGACGCAAATATTCTTGATACGGTTCCAGGGAAGACGGAGGAAAAAAAGATCAGTTTGGTACGTGTGGACTAGCCCACAGTCCCTCTTGCATGAGCAGGACAGAAACTCAAGTACTGCTTGTGGACCAATGGAGACATTGAACCAGTCTATGGAGAGCTGCAAGTCACCATCTTGGTCCACTCTAGACCACCCATGCTCAACTGGGGAAGGAACTTCAGGGTTGTTCTCAAGGCATCTTCTCCAGATAGCACCTTGATAGTTAGCTCTGAGACAGTGCTTCCTGAGAGAATCTGAGCATGGAGGTAACTGCCAGGATTCTATGCCTTTCTTTGCACAAAAAAGTGCATACCTCATTTCATTGATGTTGGTGATTCTGGAGCTGTACATTAACTCCTGTAAGGCTGCATACTGCAACTCCGGTGTCATTGTGCAGTCTGCCCCAACCCTCTGAAAGGTCTCACAGAAGTTTTCATTCTTCTGAAGAAGTTTTAGGGCTGACACTTTACCACAACCTGCAAATGCACTTACTTAGTGTCGCAGCCTGTGTATGCGTGTAAACTAGGCAAAGCCTGACACAACTGTGAACCCAGACCACGAGTGAGTTGTGAGATGTTTATGTAACTGGTGCGATTCTTTGTCCCTGTCTTCAGGAACAGGTCACATGTGAGTGTGTCACTGGTAGCCAGGCTTATCACCAAGACATCAGTGTCATCAGACACAAAGATGACAGATTTGTGACTAGTCCTTGAAGCATGGCAAGCATGGACTAGCATACGGGTGGCAGCCTCTTCCTGAGTAGACGACAGGTCTGCTACCTTGTGTTGGGTCAGCTTGTAACACTGATCTTTGGTTGTAGTGTACAGAACCTTTTCACCGAGTCTTGTTCTAGACTGTTCTTTGCTTCACTCTTTGAGCAAGAAGGTAGCAAGATTTGTTTTGTTGTTGTTGTATAAAATATTCCAATATGTCCAATATAGATTTTCAGCTATGTCAGTGTACTGCTTGATTTATACGCATTATTTTCTCAACCTTAGTTTACATTATGTGTGATAACTCTTGTCAGATGGCCATCATACATCATTGAAAAGCTGAGATTCCAGGCTTTCAGAAAAGGTATGGTAGCCTTTTTAAAGAAAACAGAAAAGTGCATTTTAATGCACTGTAATGAGACATCTAGAGAGGTGCCAAGCTAATCTTTTTGATTCTTGATAAAGCATAAATGCTCTTCTAGTGCATGTCAGCTTTGTGCTGTGAACTTGAATTAAAGAGAATGAATTAATTATAAATGTAAAAAAGATGGGGACTTGGACTTACATGTAGGTCGCAAAAACAGACTTGACTTGCAACTCCACTCAAAAGACTTCAGACTTGACTCGGACTCAAGCATCGAGACTCCTGAACAAGCTGTATTTCATAAGTATATATAAGTATATTTACTCTTTTGATCCCGTGAGGGAAATTTGGTCTCTGCATTTATCCCAATCCGTGAATTAGTGAAACACACTCAGCACACAGTGAACACACAGTGAGGTTAAGCACACACTAATCCCGGCGCAGTGAGCTGCCTGCAACAACAGTGGCGCTCGGGGAGCAGCGAAGGGTTAGGTGCCTTGCTGAAGGGCACTTCAGCCGTGCCTACTGGTCGGGGTTCGATCCGGCAACCCTCCGCTAACAAGTCCGAAGCGTTAACCAGTAGGCCACGGCTGCCTCATGCAATTCTTGCTTTTTTAATCTAAATTTATTTATATATTTTTATTTTATTGCTACATATACTTTGGGAAACAAATAACGATCAAGCGGCATGGCCCCTTTGCCATAATGTGCAATGTAACGCATGCACTATGTGCGCACACTCACATATTGGGAGTTGTGCCTTTTATCATTACTTTCGGTTACAATAACTTCGTGCACAGAGGAAATAAGCGAACAGCTACATGCAAGGTGTGTGGCACCAGGATAAATTAGGCCTATGCCTATTCAACGTCTGATTTTATCAGGCATCTCCAAACGCACCCAGATAGGTCAGTCACTGAGGCCTAGCATATATCGTCACATAGGACCCTTTTTCAGAATGCACATCTTGGGGGACTCTGCCTATCCGCTTTTGCCACAACTGTTTACCCCTTACAGGAATAACGGGCACCTTACAGGTAGGCAGAAGCGATTCAATAGAAAGCTGAACACTGCACGTGTTGTCATTGAACACACGTTCGGCCTTCTTAAAACCAAGTTCCGCCGTCTTCGGTATGTGCACATGAGGTCAATTGAACACATTAGTTCAGCGGTCTCTGCATGCAAGAGCCAGACGTGAAGGCCATGGATCATGCCCATCATCCACCACAATACCACAACCAGCAGGCTGCCCTTTACAGGGATGCCATTTGTAACAACATGTGAACTCCACCAACTCCACCTTTTTTTTCTGTCAACAAATTCTGGTATCACAAATTCAATCTGCAACCCCCCTTTTAATTATTTTCCTTCATTTGTGTGCGCTGGTGGGATACACACCACAGGGTAATATGATGGCACATCTCATGTAATTACAAATAGAACAGGCCTGTTACCTTCTCAATGCTTCCCACCCAATTCCCAATGTTCCAATATCTCCAACACCATCTGGATCTCCTTCAAAAAGGTTTAAACCTGGCAAGTCTTCACCTTCAATTTCATAGAAAAACAAATTGTGACTTAGTCAGCTGTATTGTTCTAAATTATGTACTAATCTTGGGGGCTTGAAGCCTGTAAAAACTCTACTAACACTAGAAAAATGCGAGCTGAGTATTGTATTTGTTGTGAAGCTATTCTAATAGGTTACACTAAAATACTAGAATGGTCGAAAAAAATCTTTCTTTCTTGCTTTTATTCCATTAAGCAGGGTCAACGAAGAAACGTTTCGGCCTGATGGCCTTCGTCAGTGTAGTGTGTACACTAAAATACTGACATGGGCAATTGATGAGTTAATTAACATTTGTTAATTAGGCACATGCTGAGGTGCTGAGGCCTAGTTATCTTCCTATCCTCTGTTGCATGTTAGTGATAGTTGTTGGTGGAGCATTGTGTAGGTCTCTGAATATAAATTAAGAATGTGCTGGTATAATAGTTCATGTAGAATACTTTTGAGCCCTAAATGCAAAAGCTGTAAGTCCATGAGGTGTAATGCATTTGTGTTATCATGTCATCATGTAATGACTGCACTGCAGACATTGCCAAACAAGCAAGATACTCTTAAGATTGTGAGAACTACATTTCCAGAAGCACTGGGTTCCATACATATTGAAAGAGTTCATTCATTGTTTGTATCATTGTAGAATTTGTATTGTTATTGTATTCCCCAAGCTAAATTTGAAGATTAAGACTCGCCACGTCGACACCATGAAGGAGATGTAGAGTACAGATGGTGCCTAAATAACAGTTCACGGAACACTCTAAAGAATAGGTTCTCAAAGTGCGGCCCGGGGGCCAATGGCGGGCCGCGGAAACATTTCTGGCGGCCCGCGAAAGCATCTGTAAAACTGTTAAAACTGTACAACTGTACTGTGTGCTTTAAAAAAGAATGAATCTCCGTTTAGTGGTGTTTAGTGGCCGTCGGGTTTTCCTGTGGTGCTTTGGTAGCTGGAATTGGTCCTGAATAAGGCCTCTGCTGATAAGAAGCAAGGCACACTGAGACTGTGGGCTCTATCTTCCGTGCGGGCGCAATTGACTTTGTATACTCGCGCGTTTGTCTTTCCTATTTTGCAGTCAGCGCATATTGGAATTTTCCCTCCACAGGTACATGCCTGTAAATTAGGGAATTCGATTGCGCCCACGGGGCGGTTCAGCGAAAAGACGGGGCGTGTTCCGGCGCAAACGTTCACTGTTGATATTTTGCAGTTTCAGAAAACAATTCCGCCACAGACCAGGAACTCCCTGGTCTAAAGTCTGTGGCGAAAATGCAGATGCTATTTTAAGGGCGCATGCATGACCACAGGCCTGCATGAATGAATGCGTTGCACACCAATCTACAGACACCTCCGTGCACAGATGGAAACATTCAAAGCCTTGATAATATTTGTCCATTTCCCGGTTTTGTTCGTGCATTGGTGACCTAAATATTAAGTAGCCTATATAGTACAACATCTACATGCAATATCTTTACAACAACGCCTAATTACGACCTATTAATCTGGACAACTTTATAGGCTACAGCCCTATAAAGGCTAAAGTTACTTTTAGTTTTGTTCCAATTTACCGTTGTGTAAGGTTTTAAGCACCAAGCTTTGCTATGTTCCCTCCATCCTTTCGTTATTTTCAAAAAACGTTTTATATCCATGATGGCCTTGAAGTCTTGAGTTAGTGAATTAGCTTAAATCAGCTTTTCATGTGCTGTTAACCAGCAACAGATAGTACAAGAAAGCAGCAAGTATGGTTACAATTTCTGTACAATTTCTGTAGTTGCTGCATCCATTCATTGTTATTCTCTCTCCTGCTCAAATAAATGTTGTGCGTGAATTAAGTTGATGATAACGTGTTTACAAACTCTGCTTTACAGAAAATATTGTAACTAGATGTACCGCAGAGCGGTACAAAATATGACCGCCGCCCAGTCCAGCACATTTTTTCCACAAAAAGAAATCACGCTGAAAGGCCTATATGATTCTAACTGTCTCACTAAATTGCATTATCCACACTCAATTCTCACTGGTATCTGCTAGACAACAAGTACCAAAACATGATTAGTTCATAGATTTCACATGTAAAATTCATTTTATACAACCCCACCTCCATCTTGCCTGTTCATAATTATGAGAAATTCTTGATTGTTTGTGTTATGTTTATGTTATGTGTGTGGGTGTGTGTGTGTGTGTGTGTGTGTGTGTGTGTGTGTGTGTGTGTGTGTGTGCGTGCCTGCGTATGTGCCTGTGCATGGAAGCGTACATATGTCTACTGTGTGAGTATGTGTCATACGCAGTGCCGGCCCAAGCCTTTTGGGGGCCCTAAGCAGAATTTGATTTGGGGGCCCCCTCCCACAACGCAGTCACCTGTGCTTGGCGATAATTGACAACTTCACACTATAATGTCATATTATAAATTAATTCAGTGAGGTTATGTATTAATACAGCGACTGATTATGAACTACTGTCCCCCTGGACACAGATGCATAAGGACCCTCTCCCCCTACCCTGTTTGTGCAAATGTGGGTACAAACGGGTGTGTGTGTGGGGGGGGGGGGTTAGATGTGATTTCCTGTATTCTGGTGCATTTTTGGGATGGTCAGCTGGAGAAGGGCAGTACCTAAATTTGTTCAGATTCATAGCCTTTTGCTTTTTGACTTATTGGTAGTGAATTCACACAACTACTTGGGGTTCAGGGTCCCTTGACCTCTTGGGCTCGGTAGGCTCATTCAGTAATCCATCCTTGCTCACATGCCAAAAATGTTTTGGGGCTCCAATCTAGACTTCTGGCCCCATGTGCTTGGTAAACCAATGTATTAATATAGTTGTTATTTACACCAACCCTGTCACCTTTTAATCTTAGAGGGTACTAAAATCACAGATTTATTTGAAACATTCATACTCAAAGTAGCACTAAGGGTGGTTTACTGAAGTTGAATTGACAAATAACAAAATACAACAGCATTTGTATTTGTTGTAAACAAGTACATCAGTTTAATGACTTGTTTTTCAACAGATTTGCTGAACAAATCCGCAAATATGCATTAAATGAGCAATTTTCAACTACAAAATAAAAACAAAATAGACAAACATTAATAATCAAAAATAAACTGTCCCAAAAAATAGATAATTATTCCTACTTCGTTCCTGGTTTTTAGGCATCTGCAACTCTGCAGTGGACGAACCTGCAATTATTAAATAAATACATAAATAAATAAAAAAAAAAACGATGTTAAATGTGTCGTGTCATATTAACAGGCTATGTAACAATTTGCCATCAAGAAAACCTCACCTTCTGGTAGGTAGAGTTAGGTAGAGGTAGAGATGTGCTCCAAAGGACTTCAACAGTGTCTCTGAAAAAAAAAAAATATTGCATAAGTGCATAGTTGATCGAGCAGAATGAGTTTATTTTGCTATCATTACTTACACTCAAATAACAAGCAATTCCACATGTAACAATTCATATTCTATTGGCAAATGAGGCATAATCAAAAGAGTATACTTAATTGCAGTATGGTGAACGCTTAACATGGTGATCTACTGCAGCCTAAATATTAGGGTAGCACCGCTACATCACTTGCCACTATCTTAATCAAATGTAAGTTTATTTTCATCACAGAAGTCTCCCCACCCAACATGGTATATTTTCTCAAACACTACCATCTCTCTCCAAAGATCTTAGAGCAGAGCGCACTGCTGTTCCATCTTTGCCTATGAAGCTGGAACGTTACCGATGCCCAGAGTCGCGCTAGTCAGTGGGTTGGGTTGGGACTGGGAGCCTGGGCTTAGTCTGTTGTTGCTATCAGACTTACCACTATGTCACATATTATAGAGCAGTAATAAACGATCAACACTTTCAGGTACGAAATCAGAAACAATCCCTCTGTGGTAAATTTGCCTTCAGCTACGTTTTCATGTAGCTACTGTAGTGCTAATGTCCACTTCAGTCAGCTAGCTAACTTTAATTTACGACATAATAAGCCCACCTAGAGCAAGGGTACATGCTTGATTGAACATCCAAAACAATCCCAATATCCTTGACATCTGAAATACATCTAGATAAATATATATTAATGGGAGACATTTCTCTGTTGATGGCGGAGATTTAGCTCTGGTGATGGCTTATATTAGATCATGACAGCTAGCTAGCTACCTCAAGCACAAAACATACTGTAAATAATCATGCAAAACATACCTGTATCTTGCTCGTTTTTCTCCTCCTCTGTCATTTTCTTCGTTCTGTTTTCGGCACCAGAGAGATACGTCCTTTTTTGTGACATGTCTTAACATTACCGTCTCTTCCGATTGTTGAACTTGATGCAGTGTCTGCACGAATTGTATATGCACCCGAGGTGTCTACTTTATGCGCGTGACTCAAAGGCTGGCAGACACAGTAGCAGTAGGCAGGCATATTGATCATGAAATCATAATTTTCTTGATTTGAATGATAATTGTTTCATTTATTCATTCATTGATGTCACTTGTTCACGTTATTTATTATGTAAAAAAAAAAAAACTCGATTGGGGGCCCCCTGGTGGCCAGGAGGCCCCAAGCAGCCGCTTAGTTCGCTTATGCCTCGGGCCGGCCCTGGTCATACGTATGATTACTGTGAATGTGTGTGTGTGTGTGTATCTGTTTGTGCACATGTGTGCACATGAACTGGGTTAACATGACCCCTGGAGGCAAATATACGGAAAAAATGGTCATCCTAGGCCCTACAGTTCTCAAGATATTCACAGAGAACTGTGTCTGGCCTACCCTCCTTTCGGGGGGTCCAGTCCAGCGGGGGGGCTACAGATCAAAACGAAAAATGACAGTTCCATGCTATCCATGTGGGGGTACATGCCCACCAAGTTTTGTGTACCCCGGTCTTTCAGTGTCCCGGGAATCCTTGTTGGTGTACATCACTAAATGTACACATAAATTGTTTTATTGTAAGGCCCCCCATGAACGAAAGTACACAAAACTTGGCATGCATTCGGAGGGTGTCATAATGATCCTACAATTTCAATTTCGTGCAGTTTTGACCATGTCAGCCAGAGATATTGTGATGAAAACACCTAATTTTTTGCTTTTTAATTTTTAACTAGGTGGCGCTATACATGAAATAAGTGGTAATGGGATGGGTTGACATGGCCCCTTGAGATCAACATACAAAAAAAAGGTGGACCTCCTAGGCCCTACGGTTCTCGAGATATTCACAGAAAACTGTCTCCGGCCACCTACAGGCCAGTTGGTGTATAGTAACATAAATTAATTTATTGTGTGGCCCCCCCATGAACGGAATTCCACGAAACTTGGCGTGCATTCAGAGGGTGTCATAATGATCCTACACTTCCAATTTCGTGCAGTTTTGACTATGTTAGGTCACAGATACCTGCGATTACAACACCTCATTTTTACTTTTTTGTGTTTAACTAGGTGGCGCTATACATGAAATGAGTGGTTATGGAATGGGTTGACATGGCCCCTTGAGATCAACATACAAAAAAAAAAATGGTCCTCCTAAACCTTACGGTTCTCGAGATATTCACAGAAAACTGTGTCTGCCCTACCCTCCTTTCGGGGGGTGCAGTCCAGCGGGGGGGCTACAGATCAAAACGAAAAACGATGGTTCCATGCTATCCATATGGGGTTACATGCCCACCAAGTTTCGTCTACCCCGGTCTTTCAGTGTCCCGGGAATCATTGACAGAAATTTGGACATGCGAAAAAAAAAAAAAAAAAAAAAAAATCTGACTAAACCTCGAAGCGGCGGTCATAAATAGTCTACTGTCACGCAGTTAATGGGATACTGTGCAGAGTTGAAAGTTAGGTCAACTTAAACGAAGCCCTTGCTTGGCCGCCTGTGCTGCGCAACGCACACTTAGCTCCTCTCATCTATACAATAGTTCCCATTTCTGTAAACCATACATAATTTCAAAGAAAAATATTACCACTCGAGGGAAATCAGTGTGGTGTCCGTGTGAAAAAATAGGCATAAATCTAGCGTACACATTTTCACGAATCACTGATGTGTTGATGACATAAATTAGGAAATGTTAGAGGACTTAAGGCAGGGGTGGGCAACTAATTTCCCCAAGGGGCCACATGACAAACTGGGACTGTTGAGGAGGGCCGGACTCAAAATACCGAACTCAAGTCTGAACTCAATTCTGTTCAATTCTATTCTGTTCTTGTATAACATTAAGTTAATCATATGGTTTTGTTTACTAGTCGTAAGAACAGATGAAAATGTGAGGGAGACAAAGGAAAAACAGCAATAGGCCTATTTAATCTATGTCCAGTATTTAATCCTCATTCCTCAAAATGATTTTTTGACATTGACATTTTTTTCAGTTTTCAAAGACTGATATAAAAAAGTACTACAATATCTATATAATTAGGCTAGGTCATGAAAATCTGAAGGAGTCAGTACAACCGAGAGGCCGTGCCACCATTTCATCAACACTCAGCAATATTTCATCATTAAATCATAACCATCATTAAATTAACTCTATGCAGAATTAGACTACGAAAATGTGGAGCAGACAAGAGTAGGCTGTCATTAGTTAATCAACATGCACAAAGAAAACTATTTTAAAAATGTAGGCTATGTTTTTGCTTTAACTTTATGCACAAAACTGTGATTGGTGAACTCGCTCTGTGTGTTGAGCCGGCTGCTTCAAGCAACCTGTGGGTAGTAGCATCACACTAGTTCGCTAACATAAGCTTTGCAAATAAACTCAGACATATTTTTGGTTACAATTACGGGGTTATACGATTGTAAACTGTCTATCTGCCAGTAACGTTTTGAAATGAACACTTCGTATCGCCAACGAGCAGCAGTAGGAGTTCGTTCTAACAACCTTTGCAGTGGTGAGCGACGCAGACATAAGAGACACAAAACTTTGAAAGGTTTACGCCGACGTAAAGGCAACTGCATTGTGTCGACGCAGAAGCATTTTTCTATTCACCAGCACATCAGTGAGGGTGTTTACGTCGCCGCATCCACGCACAAATGTATGGGCGTACAAATAGCAGTCGCTTTCAAAACTAGATGTACCGCAGAGCGGTACAAAATATGACCGCCGCCCAGTCCAGCACATTTTTTCCACAAAAATAAATCACGCTGAAAGGCCTATATGATTCTAACTGTCTCACTAAATTGCATTATCCACACTCAATTCTCACTGATATCTGCTAGACAACAAGTACCAAAACATGATTAGTTCATAGATTTCACATGTAAAATTAATTTTATACAACCCCACCTCCATCTTGCCTGTTCATAATTCTGAGAAATTCTTGAATTGTGTGCATGTACATGTTTATGTTATGCGTGTGTGTGTGTGTGTGCGTGCTTGTGTGTGTGCCTGCGTATGTGCCTGTGCATGCAAGCGTACATATGTCTACTGTGTGAGTATGTGTCATACGTATGATTACTGTGAATGTATGTGTGTGTGTGTGTGTGTGTGTGTGCGTGTGTATCTGTTTGTGCACATGTGTGCACATGAAATGGGTTAACATGACCCCTGGAGGCAAACATACGGAAAAAAATGGTCATCCTAGGCCCTACAGTTCTCAAGATATTCACAGAGAACTGTGTCTGCCCTACCCTTCTTTCGGGGGGTCCAGTCCAGCGGGGGGGCTACAGATCAAAACGAAAAATTACGGTTCCATGCTATCCATGTGGGGGTACATGCCCACCAAGTTTTGTGTACCCCGGTCTTTCAGTGTCTCGGGAATCCTTGTTGGTGTACGTCACTAAATGTACACATAAATTATTTTATTGTAAGGCCCCCCATGAACGAAAGTACACAAAACTTGGCATGCATTCGGAGGGTGTCATAATGATCCTACACTTTTAATTTCGTGCAGTTTTGACCTTGTCAGCCAGAGATATTGTGATGAAAACACCTAATTTTTTGCTTTTTCATTTTTAACTAGGTGGCGCTATACATAAAATAAGTGGTAATGGGATGGGTTGACATGCCCCCTTAAGACCAACATACATAAAAAAGGTGGACCTCCTAGGCCCTACGGTTATCGAGATATTCACAGAAAACTGTCTCCGGCCACCTACAGGCCAGTTGGTGTATAGTAACATAAATTAATTTATTGTGTGGCCCCCCATGAACGGAATTCCACGAAACTTGGCGTGCATACAGAGGGTGTCATAATGATCCTACACTTCCAATTTTGTACAGTTTTGACTTTGTTAGGTCACAGATACCTTCAATTACAACACCTCATTTTTACTTTTTTGTGTTTAACTAGGTGGCGCTATACATGAAATGAGTGGTTATGGAATGAGTTGACATGGCCCCTTGAGATCAACATACAAAAAAAAATGGTCCTCCTAAACCCTACGGTTTTCGAGATATTCACAGAAAACTGTGTCTGCCCTACCCTCCTTTCGGGGGGTCCAGTCCAGCGGGGGGGCTACAGATCAAAACGAAAAACGATGGTTCCATGCTATCCATGTGGGGTTACATGCCCACCAAGTTTCGTGTACCCCGGTCTTTCAGTGTCCCGGGAATCATTGACAGAAATTTGGGCATGCGAAAAAAATAAAAAAAAATAAAAAATAAAAAAAAATCTGACTAAACCTATATGACCGCCGCTTCGCTGCGCGGCGGTCATAATAAAAACAACGATAGGGTGATATCAGCTAAATTGGGCCACTTTTTGGAAAATCAGTTGGGAAAAGAATATAATACTATATATGCCTTTTCCAAGTGTTTTTATGATTACTAATGACTGTTTTTGATCATTTTGTGTTGAAATTATGTCATAAAATATAGAAATATAAAATATATAGAAACATCAACTGTGCCAACTTTTTTTGCATAAGCAGTTTCAGGTAAAATGGGCCAGCATCTAAGGTAAAATGGGCCAGCTGTTTTAGGTAAGCATTCGGCCAGTCAAAATGCAAAGGGAATGGTAATTTATCATCAATTTTAATTTCAAAACACAATATTCATATGTGCCACTAAAAAAAAACACATTTTGGGTGCAAACTCACATATTCAAATGTGCAATTAAAAAAGACCATTTTGGAACAGCACAGACCAGTGAATAGATCAGTGACAGATCAGTGTGTGTGTGTGTGTGTGTGTGTGTGTGTGTGTGTGTGTGTGTGTGAACAACACATTTTGAACGAAATGCGCAAATTACAAAAATTCATACAAAACTGGTAACTGATATATTAAAAATTAAAACATTGATATCATTATTCTCCTCTCTGCTTGTCTCCTCTCTCATCTTTCCTCCTCTCATTTCCTCTTTCTTTCCTTCTCCCTCTCTCCTCTCACTTCATTCGCATTTGCCATACTCACTGTAAATAAAATATCAACCACCATTATTACTGGGGGGGCGGGGGGGGGGGGGGTCATGGTGAGTGTGTGTGTGTACGTGTGTTTGTGTCCGTGCATGTGTGTGCGTTGGTTGGTGTGCGAGTGTGTGGGTGAATGCGTATGTGCATGGGTGTGCACACACACACACACACACACACACACACACACACACACACACACACACCCTCACACACATGTGTATGTGTGTTTGTGAGTGACACAGAGGATGGCCCATTTTAGCTGAAACCATGTGGCCCATTTTACCTCAGTGGGTTAAGGTAAATTGGGCCGCTAAGAAGATCACTTTTACAAAAAATAAGTTAATATACCAAACTAACAGCATTATTTCTGGTGGATGCCATCAAGACAGATATTATGTTTTTTATGTGCATGTTTGTTTTTTATAGATTTATCATCCTTATAATAGTTTAGTTAGATTTGATATGCCAGGCTACTTACCATGCAGATTTCTGGTGCAGTCTTGATTTGAACTATTGCCCCGCACACCATAGCAACCATAAACCAATCAAATCACCTGTTACTTGTCAAGTACAGTTATGACAACAGTCTGAAATCCTTTGCAGTCATTGGCTCTAAATTCCAGAGGGGCTGGGACCCCCAAATCTTAAATGGCCCATTTTAGCTGATGGCCCATTTTACCTGATATCACCCTATTGATTTGCATGCATTATCTCTATGCTAGGCTCTTGACTATTGTTCTTTCACGGACCTTACGCGGGCCGGTCAGGGAAAGCCCACGGGCCGGATGTGGCCCGCGGGCCGTATGTTGCCCATGTATGACTTAAGGAGACGTGATGTTGAACTGCATGCCGATGCCATTTAACCCAAATGCCCCAGCGGCAGCACGGGAGAGAAGAGATTAACTGACAGAAGATATGCATTGTCTATAGAGAGGTAATGTTAGATTACATTGTACATTGCAAATATATCACCATGCATTCATAACCTCGTGATTCAGTGAGAATGATCCCAAAACATCGGAAAGTATGTCTTTGTGACAATTATGTATTACATTTTGTCAAGAGGAAAAATCAATAGCTAACTGTTCCCAACTGAACAGTGATTGTAGCGCTGTGAACGCTCCTGGCTGCGCCTGGCAAATACGCCACCATAATAGCAATCAGCTATGGAACAAGCGTGCCTGTTGTTAAAGGGAATGTGAGATGACGCTCTGATTGGTTTATTGCACGTTACGCCCAAACCACACCCATGATTAATGTAGCTACTTCAGACCACCCCATTTTAGATTTGCGTCGGGCGCAACAGTCAATATCCCGCCGGTAAAATAGCATCAGCGCCCAAGATCCGCCCACAAAGTCACGTGCGTTTTGCGCGAAGACACTTCCGTTTCAGACCATTAAAATAGGGCCCTGTGTGTTCTAAATAAGTTTGTACTTGAAATGGACTGTAACCAGAACTGTTATATCCCAAATTTATCTGTTGAGGGTAGAGAACCCCAGGGATTGTGTGTGCATTGCATTTTTTGCCAGGTTTAGCCTCAGTTATGAATTAAAATGTGTTTAATGCTATACATATAAACTGTAGAGATGCAACCTGGTCATTAAAATGATTACAAATGGGAATTTTTTTCCAGGTTTTTTTTTTCTTTTTCTCCCCCCGCCCCTTTGGCGGCCCTCAGTTCAATGTTGGGTTCCTGAATTGGCCCTCACCAATCACAACTTTGAGAACCCTAAAGCTACCTAAAGTATCAGCAGAGGCCTGGGAGCAACATATTACAGCATAAGGTGCATGATTGGTTTGAAGTAGGGGATCTCGGAGTAACAGTGGTCCCCAGAGGTGTAGTCATATTGTTTAGACTGTGACTTATCAACCACTGCCATTGCATATACACAAGTTAAAATGTAGAATACCCAAAGATGACAAATCTCCAGAAATGCAGACACTTTTTTTATATTTCATTTCAAGTCTTTAAGGGCAGAAATTACAGTATTTCCTTTTGACCCTCCACAATTTGCTTTTGACCCTACACAATTTGCTTCAGGCCACTTGTTATGTCTGCAAGACTTGAAAGTACTTTTTTTTCAAAAGTTCTCCTCCTTTTCTCTTCCAGTGTTCTCTGCGTCTCCAGATCCGGGTGCAGCCGTCCTCCTCTTTGCATGACTCGTACGTGTCAAAGAAAGGACAGGAGGTCCGGCGGGCTGTATGGCTGCAGTATGGCTGCTGTGGCTGGGGAATAAGGGAGTGGAAATGACTGTGCCCTCCGGGGCACTCCCAACCCCTGAACCCCCAAAAATATCATCCATGTGCTGTGTGACCAGACAGAAAGGTAAATTGCAAGGCTGAAATGACGACCCATACATGGCTTTTGTGTATGTGAAATTGAAATGTTTTGCACACGTGTGTGTGTGTGTGTGTGTGTGTGTGTGCGCGCACATGCACCTGTGCATGTCTGTTGTTTTTGTGTGTATGTCTGAGAGAAGAGGAATTCTGAGTCGTTTCAGTCTGTGGCATGCATCTGTGTACATGTATGTGCTTGTTTTTTTGGTCATGTGTTTGGTTGTCTTTAGTTGTGTGCAGGGATGGATTACTGCACGGGCCTACCGGGCCCAGGCCCAGGGGCCCAAGGGGTCAGGGGGCCCTGAAGCCCAAGCCTTTGCCTGGAATCATTGCCTCAATATCAACATATCAGGATGTAGGCTATGAATCTGATTGAATTTAGTATTAGCCATCCCCAAATGCACCAGAATACAGGAAATCACAGCAAACAAATTAAAAATGTTCTGGGGGAGGACCCCCAAACCCCCCCTCCCACATATATGACAATAAGTGGGGGGCACTTAATACATCTGGGCCCAGGGGCCCGAAAGTTCATAATCCGCCCATGGTTGTGTGTTGCCACGTGTGTTATGGACGTGTGTGTGTGTGTGAGAGTGTGATTTTGTAAGAGAGTTTGTAAATGTTCAAATGTTTGTGCTAGCAGACCCTGGTCCCTGGTGAGGTGGTGACCATGGAGACGTTTAGCAGTAGCTCTCCCTTAAATGACATCACAAAGCCACCAGACAACAGTAAAAATAGGTTTAACTCCCTTCTAAAAACTCCAATCTCTCTCCCTCTCTCTCTCTCTTTCTCTTCTCTGCATGTGTCCATCATCAGTGGAAAGTGGGGAAAGTAAAGTAGAGCGCATGTCTGAGCCCAGTGTTCCTGACCAACCGGTAAATAGCGTGTGTTTGGGAAATTCAACATGCCTGTGGTATAATCAGTTAATTTAAGCAACTGAACAGTCAAAGGCTATTCAAAACAAGCCAGAAAGTTGAGACAGGACCCATCATCAAAATTTCGGTGTCCACCACTCTATTTCATCCAAAACAAACCAGAAAAGGGACTCAAAGTGCTAAATACCGGAATTATCCTTTAAGGAGAGGGGAAATGCTTGCTAAGTTCCAATGTCTATACACCCAGATTAATTTGTCAACTAATGAAAATTGGTTAACATTTAACTAAGTCAGATTTGTCAATTTGACTAATAATTAGTCGGACACTTAATACAATCTCTTAGTGCAACCTAGTGAGATAGGTTAATTTGTCAACTGATGAAAATTGGTTAAAAACCTAACTAAAGTCCAATTTATCAATCTAACTAATTTGTTATTCGGACACATATTACACGATGACGTGGTTAAAATTGATTGATTTCATGGTTAATTCAACTAATCTGTTTTTAGAGTGTAGGGTTTCATATTGGCCACCAGGGGGTGGAAAGGCTATCTGCAGACGTGATCACAGAGACAACATTGCGTAGACAGGCTGTAAACATGGAGTTTGATATGAGGGTTGAGATTTCAGCACTGTAGCTGCACTATTTCTGGCTGCTTCTAGAGCTACACTAAAGATGGATGTTAACTGGAAAAACATACTGTACTTTTGATTTAGGTTTCACCTTGGAGAGTGTTGTTGGCATGATGTTCATTCCCTGAGCAGCTATAGAAAGAGATATTAACATCATGTACAAGAAAGCATACCATTTTCAAAGCTGATGTGATGTTATTATTGATGCCATCCATGACAGCTGGACAGGTGAAAAATGCAAAATTTCCTTGTCCAGATTAATGCACCCACACACACACACATACACACAATGACTGGAGCCGCTATGCCCATCTCTATAAATTCATTGCACGTATCTAGATATTTTTATAAATGCATATTTTTTTGTGTTGGGGCCTTTTATTTACACGTAAATGGAGTTTTAGCTCCCTCAAAAATATATTTTTTTAAATGCTGATTTCTTAAAATGCTGGATCTGTGGATCCATGTAAACAGTAAAACGCAGTTTATTTCAAACGATGACGTGATTGAGTCTATGTGTGTGCAGCGCGTGCCTGGTTCAGTGTGTACAGATATATTTTTAATCAAATGCCGTGTAAAAAAAAAATATTTTTTTAAAAATAAAAATCTAGATACATGTGAAACAAGCTCTGAAACATCAAGTAGCCTATAGTCATACAATAATGGAGCACAGATTGTATTGTGTCTCTGTACATGAAACATAATTACACAACATAGCATTACTAATTGCTATACAATTAGAACTCACACCTTTTATTGAATGGATGAGATGTTCTGAATCTTTTAGTGTCCTTTTCCGACCTTGACTGACCTTGACAGCAAGGACAATGCAGATGAGGACCTATTGGGGGCCAGAGCAGAGTATCTGTGCCTGCAGGGAAACTTTCTCTCTCATTCTACAGTCTGGAGCATCAGCAGCCTGTCAGCGGGAAACAGGTGAGGAGATCACCTGGGCCTCTTCAGTGGGCTTCAGCATGGAACTCTCACGCCTGTGACTGATAAGAGCTGACGGCACAACAATCCAACTTGGCACAGGTTAGAGAGGGTGACACAGGTTAGAAAGGGTGGCATGGGTTTGAAATAATGGAACCGATAAGAAAGGTTGGCAGTGGTTAGAAATAGTGCAACAGGTTATGGTGGTGGAGCAGGTTAAAAAGGTCAGCACAGGTTAGTTACATTAGGGTGGGGTTATAGTTTATTGCCAACTGATAAAGCAAGGTGCTAACACCACTACAGGATTTGCTTGTGTGGCACTGGCACACTGTACACTGTGGCACATCATCTGTGAGTGGCTGTCTGAACAGGCCCTTTCCTGGAATTGGGGTTGAACGGGGCCAGAGAATGTCGAATAAGGGGAGAACCGCCACTCTCGTGAAACTTCCGGTTTCTGAACTGGTTGCAGTTCCTTTTCTGGTTCCACATGAGGGCGCTCACGAATAAGTGCAGAATTAATGGAGGTCTATGGAGCTGTACCCCTCAAATCCACTTTTCTCGGGATATAATTTTTTGCCCAGAAATTTGAATGTTGCATGCGAAAGAGGGGACAGAGAAAATAGTATTATATTTTTATTATATTTTTTGAGTAATTTATTTGTTCTAAAAAGCCTTTCAAATGCGTCAATGACGTCATTCATTAGCAGAAAGCTAGTGTGTTGTGGGCAACAACGACCCAACCTGTAAGAAATCGAAAGGACGTAAGTACTCGTTCATTTAACTTTTGACCTATAATCCATAGTGAGCTTGCAGAAACCACAATCAAATCTTCGATTTTTCAATGACAACCAGGTGAAAGAGACAAATTTAGCCGTCTAGCTCCATAGACCCCCATTGTTTTTGCACTTATTCGTGATCGCCCCTAGCGGAACTGCAGCAGATTGCAATGGAGTTAATAGGGAGTGATCCGGCTCTCCGGGCTCTGGCGGGGCCTTTCCTGGTATTGAGGGTAAGCGGGGGTTTCCTTGAGATCAGACGTCAACAGTGACCAGCTTCTGCTTTCCATAACCTTTGGAAAAACAACTTCCCTCTTGGACCCCGCACAATCCACGACAGTTAACAGTCCATCAACATATAAAATTATATTTACATTATGCAACTTGCAGTGCGATGTTTTTAAGCTCAGGTGCCCGATTGTACTTAAATTGCTGTCTGTGACGGAATCATGAGGGGATGAGGGCTATGGAGGTAATTATGGGGGATACTGTGACTGGCCAAGTATAAAGAAATAGAGGGATGCACAAGCATACATTTTATGGACAAACCAACCCAGATATCAGAAGAGTTACAAAACGTGATGTACTCAAATTTATCTTAAATTACACCTTGGGGATCAATAAAGTATCTATATATCTTAACATACCAAACCCACTTAATTTATATTAAGTGGCCCTTAATTTGTAAAACTTTACCTTAAAATGCATTATAAGGTGTGACCCCTTAATTTACATTTAGGGCCCTATCATGACATTCTAAAGTGCATTGTCACTCGTCAAAAGTCTATTCAAATTTAGTAGGATGTCCAGTTCACATTGGGAGGGGTTTCGTTCTCAAAAGTGGAGCGCATGGCGTAACAAGGTGTTCCTAGGTCTTTTAATCAGTCATATGGGTGTGTTTGGGGCGTAACATCATTTTAAACCAATGAGAATGACATCTGTCATTCCCTTTAACGGCGCAACGCGCGATATGTCAAATAAATGCATCGGTATTTTGGCATTCAACGGCGCATTTGAAGGAGGCTGCTTGCAAGACCGTATGGAATAGTCATTCTTAAACCATGCTTTACTAAAACCTAGCATAGCCTTCACGCATTTGCACTCGTCTATTATTTGAACTCATTGGCAAAGTGAAACTAACTTCACCAAGGAGTCAGTCAACGACAAGACAGTTATATGCAGTTACTTTCACTATTGACTGACAATGGGTTACCATAGAAAACATAGGCTGGAAAAAGCAACACTTACCCTAATGTTGCTCAAATGACTAAATAAAACAACATTTATCCTGCAGAGGAGTTGCTTATATCTCGTGACAGTGCGTCTTCAGCTGTGCTCCATACTTGTCTCTCGCCTCTCCCCTAATCACTTTTAACCGTCATTACCAATTTGCAAATGATGGTGAATAACTACTCATCATGAGATGTACAGTATTTCGTAATATCTTTATTCTAATTATGTTTACCATTGTAATCGTGCAATTTGTAATGCTTTGCATGGACGTGCGCTGGTGTGCGTTCATGAATGATAGAAGGATGGTGCGTGCACCTGCCAATATGACTGTTGACATGCGCTCTTAAAATAGCATATGAACAACTCGCCATTGACTTCTGACCAGGTTTAGGTGGTGTATGATAGCGATTTTTAGACAATGCGCCAGGTCCCTCCCTAGGTTGTTAATTGCCACACCCCTGGGCGCAATGCTTAAAAAATAAAGGTGCAAAATAACGAATTCAACTTCGCGCCGGTGAATAACGAACTTTACGCCATGCGCTGGTGACCGAAAATACAGCCCTTAAGGTGTCAAGTCAGGGGTTCCCTTAATTTGTTGTGATCAAGAGGGTAATTAAGGATAATTGAAGTATATCTTAATTTTATTTTAAGGTGTTAATTCAGGGATTCCTTGATTAAGGGGGAAATTAAGGGTAAATTGAGAAAATAAAGGGTAGGCTTTTCTCCTTCATTGACCTCTATCTATGCACATTTCTACTTACAAACTACTTAATTATAGAAGGGTTTTAAAGTCAAAAGTAAGTAAAAGTAAGGCCTTTATAAGTGGTGAAATTAAGATGTTTTGTTTCGTAGTGAGCCTGGGATAGATAGACCTGGCTAGTATCTGTGGGTATCATGTGGGTCCTGTATGACTTGTACAGAGCAACAAGCAGTGACTGGTGTGAGTGCTTAGTGTGTACTGTTGTGATCAGGTCACAAGCAATAGAGCATGTAGGTGCTTACTGTGGAATGTTCTGTACTTCAGCTATCAGAAAAACAGAGTATCTACAATGAGTTTTGCACAGCATCAATGCAACTGTGCGAGATCAGAATTTTAGTCAGCTGTGCATATCATTAATAGTAATTGCTTTAAAATCAAGACATAAAATGTATCTAAAACGTCTCTGATTATTATATTTCCTGATTTATACGAGTATGTGATTGATTTTGGTTAAAGCATATTTGAATCAAATTTCTTCAAATTGTCATTTACTAATACGAAAACTTTGTGGGCATGGGAGAGCAGTAATCAACCACTTCCCCGGCCCACATTTTTCCTACTGGTCGGGGATCTCTCTCTCTCCTCTTCCACATCATGTGGAACCTCACCAGGCCTCCTCTCCCGGTTAAATCCAAGCGCGTGCAGCAGGTCACAGCCCAGCACATTACGGGTGTAGGAATCAGAAATCAGGAAGACATGACGCATTGCCACCGAGTCCAGGGCCACATGAGTAAGCTTGGACAGAGAAGCGTTAAACGTCATTCCATTCAGCACTCTCTCTTTAGCCGAACTGATGGACATGGCCTGTGCCGTGTCAGCTGTGATGATACTCAGGGTAATTCTAGTGGCCACCACAAACTGGACGCGTGTTCCATTCAACAGAAGCTCTATGGATTGCCCAGAGGAATACGCGGGCATAATCATATTTGTCTGACCTGGGTGAGGTGCACTACCACAGCTGACCACATAGGGGCAGCTTGTGCGTCCACAGTCAAAGCACGGCCTTGCTGTACAAGGGTATGAAGCATTACTATGTGTCCGACCCTTTGAACTCTCTGTGCTGTGTCTGGGATAGAGCGTTGTGCATTCACATAAATGTTTATTGTCCAAACAGTAGTATTATGGATGGAATAGTCACGGTGGCATCTGCAGAAGCATCAGAACAGGAGTCTGTGTGTGAAAAGGTTCTCCCAAATTATAATAACATTTGAAGACCACTCTAGAAACATAAACTTCACATTCCGATATGTTAAGCTAAACTACATAGTCAAGTCAAACTAGTCTTTATAATACAAGATACATTACAAAAGCAGACATTTAAGAACATTTAATCACATCAAGAAAAAATAACACCAAGGCAGGCAGTTTAAACATTCTATGACTACTCTGTAGGAGCATACAGTATCAGAGTGTCATCATTAGTTATAGCTGCTTTCAGACACGTCCTCCACAGTACATGGGGTCTCAGGTGATTCAGACATGATGCTAACATGCTGACATCATGTGCGTCGGTGTGGTCCACACATATGAGCGCATAAACAGATATGATGCTAACATGCTGACATTATGCGCTCATATGTGTGAACGACACCGACGCACATGAACAGATATGATGCTAACATGCTGACATTATGCGCTCATATGTGTGAACGACACCGACGCACATGAACAGATATGATGCTAACATGCTGACATTATGCGCTCATATGTGTGAACGACACCGACGCACATGAACAGATATGATGCTAACATGCTGACATTATGCGCTCATATGTGTGGACCACACCGACGCACATTAACAGAATCTCCGTGTGGTTGGAAAGGGGAACGTGGTTGAGCACAATCATGTACAGAATCTCTGCATGTTCTTTGCTTCGTTCAGACACAAGCTCATTTACATAATGGCCAGTCATGTTGTTCAGATATACGGTCCAACCACTTGATTTCCACAGAAGTAGTTTGTCTACTTCCTGAGTGCCTGACATCTTCTTAAAGTTCTGCTTTGTCCTGACCTTTGGCCTACTAATGGAAGAAAGGGATAATGCTACACAGACAGCAGAGAAGAATCATGTCAATGTTGCTTTAGGTGGTGGGGAAGTTGCGGGGCTGGGGGAAATAAGCACAGGACACTTATTTCTCACAAAAATGTCTAGAATTTAATATACAGTATTCTTCTTAAAAAGCTATACTCAATGTTGCTTTTAACCTTATTTTTGTATATGTCTGGAATTATTTAAAAAAAAAATGGAAGTGTCTCTGTATTATGGACTTACCCAACCTATTCTAATGCATTTTGATTTGAAATCGACCTCCACATAGCTCATGTCATAGCACTTCTAGAGGTCAACAAGGCCAGCGTTCCAACAGCGTAACTCCCTAGTGGCCTTGTGCAGGCTGGCCTACAGTTCAGTCTGGAGTTCTCCCTTACCTGCCTCCGACTCTACGGAGAGCTGACAAAACCAGCAGGGTGTGTAGAGCCTCTATGTGATAAATCCAGTGCCTACTCCAACAGCTGCAGCCCCAATTAGGAGGAGAATTCCCTCCAGTTCTCTAATGGAAAAGGACAGTTCAAGCAGGAGCAGTGTGAAAAGTGCTAAAGTGTGAAAACCAGACAGAGATTCAGTTCATCTATATTTAGTGCATTATAGATAGATACTTTTATTGTCATTCTCACAGCATGGGAGCATGAGGAGAGCGAGAGAGGAGTAGTCCGCACACTGAAAGAAATGACTTAAAGTCTTCAGAAAGGAGTTTTTCCATTTTGGGAGCAAGAGCAGACGTTTCAGCCGTCCGGCTATTCTCAATGCTCACAGTGAATCAACTGCAGACATGCAATTAACAAGTACCCAGTTGGGTTAAGGGCAATCAAGAGACAGGTGTGGTGGGTTCATACAACAAGTATAGATGAATTTGTTTTTGTTACTCCACAGCTGGTTCCTTTAACTCATTAATCAGCAAGTTAGTTTAATTTTTTTTTTTATTTTTTTTTTTTTATGTTGACCCGAAATCCTGGAAACCCAGGAACATCACGTTGTTGGGCAGTGAATGCATGTAGGCTTAACTAGTGGAGCAATCATATTGCCTTCTTAAATCGTAAAATATTCTGTGGTCTCAGTTCACTGTTGAATACGCATAGCCTACCCTATGCTTGCTCAAAATATATGCTTTGTCTAGTAGAGGTGCTTCAAATTGGCGCTTTTAAAAATCGCCTGTCTCAGAAAATGTAGAAGAGGTCCAGGGAAATTCCGCGCAAAACTGTCACATCCATATTTAGTTGGCGTTACGGATGTGAAAGTTTTGCGTGGTAGGCCTATTGCCCCCGTATCGTTATATAAAGCTCCGTTCTCGCTGTCTAGCTTTCTCCTCTTTGCCAAGTAAGCAATCGATTATTTGAAAATAACTTACTTATCGTTAACTTAGATATCCATCTGATTGTTTCCCGTTTCCTCTCCTCGCTCGTTTCAGGCTATCAGTGAGTCTCTTCCCATAGGCTACTTTACTGTGACTCGACAATATCAGAATTCCCAGATTTCACTGGCTGAGTAGCAGCAAGCGAAATGATGGTTCCTGAAGTAAATGCTGTTATCCTAACCAACGAAACATTTAGCGCAGCTTTGACATCTTATGGCGCCCTTACATTGTACGATTTTGGCCTGTTTTCACAGTCGGCGACTAAATTTCCAAAGTCGGACAGAAATCATGGGAGTTGTACTGGAATCGCGGCGCGCTCCCGTCAACTAGATCGTGTAAGGTGCCTTAGCGGTTTTAAGTCAGTCGGAGTCAGTCCTTTTCTAGTTTTGCCGTTACGACAATATCAAACATGTTTGATATTATCGCAAGTCTTTCTAGTCGTGGCTCATGCAGTGACGTGAACTATAAAAACCAATAGTGACCTCTCTCCAACACCAAACAGGAAGGGGCAAATATAGGCGACAGCTGTAGCCTATAATTATTTGTTATTCTTACAATATTTGTCATTTCTTATACATTTTTATTTGGCTCTTCCACGTGACAGAACAACTCTATATCGGTTAGGGATGTCACGCATGAAACAATGCTGCAGAAACACGAAAATACAACTTTGAGTTTAGTAGGCTATCATTTCAGTTCCTGTTTATCTATTGCACGATGGGTAATAATTTAAAGGAATCTAGTTGCAGTCTTGTAAATAGTGACCCTGCAAGATCCCTAGTCATTGCAAAATCAAAGTCTGTGACTTAAAACCTCTACTACTTGTCTTTAGATGTGAGAGGGTCTGAGACTGTAGTCTTTCAAAAATCTTTTCCAAATCTTTGCAAATCTTTCCAAAGTCTGTCAGTATAAGGAAGGCTTTACGTGAAAATCTAAATTAGGCTATTATGGTCCGGGTCCGGATAGGATCACGTCAGGGTCCGGACTCTCAGGGTGCGATTTGTAGGGGGGGATGGTGAGGATTTCCCACCCTCTGGTTTTCCTATCCCTACCTCTGCTAAATTATTTTTTATCGTCGGGGGGGACAACATTTATCCCCCTCTGCCCCTCATATTGATTAATGCTACTTCATATAAGTAAAGCGCTGCAACGTGAGAACAGTCTAGTAGGCTAGCCTACATAATAATCTGACATCAGAAACGCACTGTCACCGTCAGCACTGATGCTGCTGACAGAGTGGCTGCGTGATAACTTAATTTGGCCTTGATCGTGCAGGACATTTCAGAATGTCGAGTGTGTAATCCATCATAAATGGCTAGGTTCAATGGACAAGTTAGCTGGACTAATGAAAGAAAACGAGAAGGATTCAGTGAAGCATAATAATGTTTTAGAACCTTCAAAATTAGAAAACTGATGCAACTGAGATGGAGGACAACTGCACGTAGAGTAGAACGTAGGCCTATTGTCCAAAGGAACTTACATTAAATGAGGAGATATTTGCTGAATGACACAAAAAGTGTTACAGAAATTGCTTGGCATCGCTTATTCAATGGCTCTCTACCGAAACACATGTAGTTTGCGGAGGATGAACGAGAAAGCACTCGTTTGATAAATCAGCCAGTAGTAGACAAATAACTTTTAGAAATAATCTGTACTGCAAAAACGAATGTTGGTGGGTATTTAAATTATCTAGCGGGTGTTTTAACAGCTGCAAGAAATAGAAGCTTCATGGTCTTTATGTTCTGGTTCGTAAATTATTTTCATAAAACTTCAAGTTGCCCTATAACTTCACTCTCCAAACTCTTCACTGCACTGTAGGCAATTAACTGAGAGTATGATAGGCTATTTTTTTCTGTAGGCTACAATAAACACATTTATTTTTTCAACTTTTGCAATATTACGCACTTGGTTACTGAACGCAAATCAGCAGGAGAGAGAATGCACGTAGCCTACGCAGCGTGTAGCGCAATGTGTAGGCTATTTGGTTACCCTGTTACACTGTTAGCCAATTCACTAACTTAAGACTTCAGTGCCATAATATACAATATATACAATACAATATATTTGTATGCTTGTCAAAACGTAGTCCTACCCTGCATTAGAGGAGCTGATCATCATACCAAGCACACTCGCTGTTTAAAGTCATACACCACGGTAAACTAAAACTAAAATGTTACAAAGGTGGCAAAAATAATATAGGGTATTATTAGCCATGACATAGGCTATGAATAGGCTATGAATCGTTCGTTCAAAATCATCCCCCCCTCTGGTTTTTACACAAATCGCACCCTGCGGACTCGGACCGCGGTCCGCCATTTGGTGATCCCTGCAAGAGCTAAAATTTCTGTATAGAATTCTGGCTTGGACCTCAAAGTCATTTTTGTCGGAGCAAATCTGGTGCAGTCTGGTGAACTGACTGAAGGGCAGACCTCGTTTCAGAGAGGGTGGGCACTTGTGGCATGAAGTAAACAATTTTTCTCTGGGTCCTATCATGACATTCTAGGGCCCTATCATGACATTCTAAAGAGCATCATCACTCGTCAAAAGTCTATTCAAATTTAGTAGGATGTCCAGTTCACATTGGGAGGGGTTTCGTTATCAAAAGTGGAGCGCATGGCGCAACAAGGTGTTCCTAGGTTTTTTAATCAGTCATATGGGTGTGTTTGGGGCGTAACATCATTTTAAACCAATGAGAATGACATCTGTCATTCCCTTTAACGGCGCAACGTGCGATATGTCAACTAAATGCATCGGTATTTTGGCATTCAAAGGCGCATTTGAAGGAGGCTGCTTGCGAGACCGTATAGAATAGTCATTCTTAAACCATGCTTTACTAAAACCTAGCATAGCCTTCAGGCATTTGCACTCGTCTATTTGAACTCATTGGCAAAGTGAAACTAACTTCACCAAGGAGTCAGTCAACGACAAGACAGTTATATGCAGTTACTTTCACTATTGACTGACAATGGGTTACCACCGAAAACATAGGCTGGAAAAAGCAACACTTACCCTAATATTGCTCAAATGACTGAATAAAACAACATTTATCCTGCAGAGGAGTTGCTTATATCTCGTGACAGTGCGTCTTCAGCTGTGCTCCATACGTGTCTCTCGCCTCTCCCCTAATCACTTTTAACAGTCATTACCAATTTGCAAATGATGGTGAATAACTACTCATGAGATGTACAGTATTTCGTAATATCTTTGTTCTAATTATGTTTCCCATTGTAATCGTGCAATTTGTAATGTATGGACGTGCGCTGGTGTGCGTTCATGAATGATAGTGCGTGCTCCTGCCAATATGACTGGTGACATGCGCTCATAAAATAGCATATGAACAACTCGCCATTGACTTCTGACCAGGTTTAGGTGGTGTATGAGCGATTTTTAGACAACGCGCTAGGCCCCTCCCTAGGTTGTTAATTGCCACACCCCTGGGCGCAATGCTTAAAAAATAAACGTGCAAAATACCGAATTCAACTTTGCACAGGTGAATAACGAGTATTACGCCATGCGCTGGTGACCCAAAATACAGCCCTCTGTGTCTTTCCTGTACAAAGAGGAGACAATGTTTCCATCAGTAAGTGAAATACAAGTGTAGTGGAATACTGCATAGTAGCCTAGTCAGGCAGGCAACCTTGATTAGGGGGAGGGACTAGCTGATTGCTTGTTAGACTGAGGCTATTTAAGTCAGCCTGGTTCCTCCACTTGCAGGACATTTTCCCTCTATGGCATGCTAGCGCAAACGCTTTCACGGAGGTGAATGGCGGTAGGTAGCCTAAGGGCCCGTCCACACGGAGACGCTTTTTAGGTTAAACGCAGAGGTTTTGCTTCGTCTTGGCCGAGCGTCCAAACGAATCCTGTAAACGCACTGCCCGAAACCGCACCTTTCTGAAACCTGGTCCCAGAGTGGAGAAATCTGAAACCGTAGCCCGTTTGAATTCGTTTAGACAGCGAAACCGCACATCCTGCTCGCGTATCGATGATGTCATTGGCACACCTCAGCTGCCCTGGACTTGCACTTATAGTATTGCCTAACAATACTAGTTTTCATACATGACATTACCTACGATTACACTCCGTAAGATAAATATCACAACTGGTGCTGCGCAGCGCCGATAGCTTATGACTTGGTGGACTGAACACTGTTTTTCCCGGTGTTTTTTTTATGCATTCTAGCTACTGTCAGTGACGCGAGAGAACTTAAGTTATTAGGAAAGTGCGGTGTAAGTTTAGGCTACATTAATTTGTGCGTAGTGCCAGTGTCATTCATTTATTTTACATGTCTTACAACATATATACATGCATTCACAGTCGAGTGAAATCAGATAAGCATACAAAGACGCTTAGAACTCACGTTAAGCCGATGGTACTGAATGCGAATGCGCGATTTGATGCAGGCAAAAGTATTGACTGTTACTAACGAAGGTTTTATAGCAATAGTATAAATGTGGCGACAGAATAGCCTAGAACTTGGGTAAGCCTTGCGTTTAGTAGCCTAATTGCGGTGATAGCCAAAACTAATGTGAATCACGGACTATCCTACAACCAAAGAAAGTAAAAGTGATTAGTAGGCCTACCTGCATTAGCCAAATAAAGGACGGGACTGCACCCTTCACAAACCGTAAAATAAAGTTTATTAGTTTTACAGTTGACTACAGTTGACAGTTCACAATCAGTCCAACAATTCTGGTTTCCTTGCACTAGCCATTTGGTCGTAGCCTATTCTGTCTGTTTGTAAAGCGCAAATTTTGGTCAATTTCTGTAAAGAAACAGTGCCACCTATAGGCCTGGGGTATGAAGTAACGTGTTGAGTTGTGTTGAGATGGATCCGTTTGGACGCAAATATTCTTGATGCGGTTTCAGGGAAGACGGAGGGAAAAAAGATTGGTTTCGTACGTGTGGACTAGCCCTAATACTCCCTTCCGTGTTCTGTGAAATATAGATCGCTCTTCGTAAAGTAATCTTTTCCTTCATACAGGTCCCACTCGGTGTGCATCTACTGGCATTAGAGATCACTGAATTCGCTATGACTCCCTGGCGGCCTCCACATTTCCGCATTTTGTATGGGTAGATATTGACAGCGCAGGTAATATCTGCTTCATAAGGATTGCAGTGATTTCGTGTTGCCTAATTGTAATGTTGACTGCCTTGCCTCATGTCAAGCTTATCTGGGTGCCTCTGTGTTTTAGGGGTGCCATCAGCTGGTTGCTGTTTTGCCCGTGTGTAACTTTGTGTAATTGTTTGCTTTTGTCTATGTTGGATTCCTCCCTCGTGAGGCTGTGATTGTAACCCAACTGTAGCACATGTAGGTGAACTGTTTGTGAACAGGTCAACTGGTAGCGTAGTCTCTTTTGAAATGTGTAGCTACTGTTTCCTAGTTTGTGATGCTAAGGCCTCCTGGCGTGGCGCGCTGTCTGGTGGTGGGGGTGTTCTTGTAGCTAGCCCTCCTCTTCACTGTGTGTGTGCGCATTAGTGTGTAGTCGCACCTTACTCTTTGATCTCCACATTTTCTAGACTTGCAGTGTAGCGCACGGCGTGATTGTACCCACGAAACACCTGAGTGATTGCATGTGTTGCGAGGTCCCCTAGTGGTGAGTAGTTGACACTCCACCCTTTTCCTCACAGGCAGCGCTGCTTCTCCTGGAGCCTGGGCTCAGTCCCTGGCTGGAAGACTGCTAGTTGTGTTGTAGCTGTAGCTATTTTATGTGTCGGTTGCACTGATCTGTTTTAATAATAAATTATTATATTAATGATTTATTCCTACAGCTGCTTCCAGACTACGTTTATTCTAAATTAATAAATGGTAGAACGAATAATTTCCGCCTCTGGTCTGCTTGTTCCTCCTTTTTATGTAACTGAAATGGTATGGTTTGAGTTTATATAAACACCCGTGTCATTCCGTTACACAAGTGTCTAAAAAGTTCACACAAGTGGTACTAGCTGAATAAGTAAACTTGATGGATGGTCTTAGGCAGTTCATATACAAGACAAACAATTCAAATTCAGGTAATGAGCCATGGAAAATCACAAAACAATCATCAATGTATCTTTTGAACAACATGATCTCTAAAAAGGATTGTTATTGAACACATACTGTTCTTCCAAGAAACCAAGATATAAATTGCCATAGTCAGGGGCCATAGTGGCACCCATGGCTGTGCCACTGACCTGAAGGTAATATTGATGTTCAAACAAGAAGTAATTTTTTGTAAGCACTAGTTTTAGCTACTAGCCATTTTTACAATGAATTCAGTTGTTAGTCCATCATCAGTCCGAAGATCAAGGAAATATTTAAGAGCGGTCAAACCGTCAATGTGAGGGATGTTAGTGTATAAAGAGGTTACATCCATAGTGGCAAGCAGAACATTCTGACAAATGACCAATCTGTGGTAAACATTTTAGGAAGTCAGACGTGTCCCTGAGGTAGCTGGGGAGCGTGGTGACCAAAGGCCTTAGAATGAAGTCTACAAAGTTAGAGAGTGGTTCAGTAAGGCTATTGTTGCCTGCAACAATTGGGCGACCTGGTGGATTGGAGAGACTTTTGTGGACTTTTGGCAAAATGTAAAAAGCTGGTCTAGTTGGGGTACGATTGAACAGGTATTTAAACTCTCGTTCAGAAATTATGGAGGAAGAGTGAGCTTGCTGGAGAAAAAGCTCTATCTCCTTTTGAAATTTACTAGTAGGGTCAGAGGGTAAAGTTCTGTAATAGGTCTGATCTTGTGATTGTCTTAGAGCCTCTTGGTCATAGAGGGTTTTAGGCATACTGTAATCACTAGACCACCACCCTTGTCTGCTGGCTTCACAACAATATGTTTGTCTTTACAAAGCTTGTCCAGGGCCTGCATGTCTTTCAGATAGTGTCATGTTATTCGTACTGTTTGTAGGAGGAGGATTGCTAAACAGCTGCTCAACATCACGTTCTACAAGTCGACAGAAAGTATATAATGAGGAGTTAAAGACGGGGGCAAAAAGTGCTTGTAGGTTTAAATTTACCTCGCTCTTGTTTGTTGGATGCCTGAAAAAAGGTAGTTGTGTCCTTGTAGTAACTTTTCAGTCTCAGATTGCGAAAAAATTTAAACAGTTCTATTTTAGTAGTAAAGAAATCAGCAGGTTTACAAGGAACAAAAGTTAAACCCTTATTGAGGAGTCTTACTTCATCAGGATGTAGGGGGGTGCCTGTAAGATTGAAGATCAAGCTTTCATTGTCCGGCTCTGCTTTCTCGCCGTTGGTTTGGGCCTGTTTTGTCTTGCCGCCTCGTCGACCCCGGCGCGTCTTCTTAGGCAGTGATGTGTGACACTTTGGAGGCTGTCGGTGTCGCTGGATTGACCTAAAAAATCACTCTCGACACTGGAAGCTGAAGTCAGTGTGGCACCATCTTCAAAGTGGACCCTGCAAGGTGGCCTGGTGGTTTTGGACTGATTCATCCATGTGTAGACTCCATTGTCCCTGTAGTCCATTGTGTCCCGGCGAAATTTTCTGATCTTTGTTTGTTGTAGGTCTTGTTTGAATTTTGTCAAAGACAGCTTGAGCAGATCATTTTGTTGTTCGAACATAGTCTCATCATAAGAGTCAATAATAGAGGCTTTAGTCTCATCAATGAGGAGCATGAGGATAGCAAAATAAGAACTCAGGTCTCGGTGCCAACCAACTACTATAGTAATTATTAAATAAACTACATGTACCGCAGAGCGGTACAAAATATGACCGCCGCCCAGTCCAGCACATTTTTTCCATAAAAATAAATCACGCTTGTCAAATTGTGTTCATTTCCTACTTTGTTCCTTTTTTGTGTGTTTGTAATTGAGTGTTTGCAGAGTGTGTGGTTGTTTTTGTGTATGTGTTTTTTGTGTGTGTGTGTGTGTGTGTGCGTGTATGTGTTTGTGCATGTGTAGTGTGTGTGTGTGTTTACGTGTCTTGGTGTGTGTGTGTCAAATCAGGGAACCACCTACTCTTTGCGATAAGTGCCATGGGATCTTTAACAACCATGGTGAGTCAGGACCTCAATTTAACATTTCATGCAAAGGAAAACATCTCCTGCAGTACAGTGTCCCTGTCCACTGCAATAGGACATTGGGATTGATATTTGTTTGGTGGCTTTTGGCCACAGGGAAGAGTGCCACCTACTGGCCAGCCACCAACACCACTTCCAGCAGGAACCTACTCTTCCAAGGAGGTTTCTTATCCAAGTACTAACTAAGCCTTCTTAGCTTCAGTAATTTAGCAAAGTCAGGGTATCTGCTGGTCTGGCTGCTGGCTAAAAACAATAGGTGAAAGGCATATATGATTCTAACTGTCTCACTGAATTGCATTATGCACACTCAATTCTCACTGGTATCTGCTAGACAACAAGTACCAAAACATGATTAGTTCATAGATTTCACATGTAAAATACATTTTATACAACCCCACCCCCATCTTGCCTGCTCATAATTCTGAGAAATTCTTGAATTATGTGAATGTGTGCGTGTACGTGTTTATGTGTGTGTGTGTGTGTGTGCGTGCATGTGCTTGTAGGTGTGCCTGTGTGTGTGCATATGCATGCATGCGTACATATGTCTACTGTGTGTGTATGTGTCATACGCAGGGTGCGATTTGTAGGGGGGCTGGTGGGGGGGATTTCCCCCCCTCTGGTCTTGATATCCTCCCCTCTGCTTAATTATTTTCATCGCCGGGGGGGGGACAACATTTATCCCCCTCTGCCCCTCATATTGATTAATGCTACCTCATATTAGTAAAGCGCTACAACGTGAGAACAGTCTAGTAGGCTAGCCTACATAATAATCTGACATCAGAAACGCACTGTCACCGTCAGCACTCATGCTGCTGACACAGTGGCTGCGTGATAGGATAGGAGGACAACTCCACTGTTAGGTTTTCAGTTCTTAAGGACCCAATCGCAGACAGACAGTCTGCACCGATTGACAAAGGCCTGAGCAGATGGTACCCCAACTTCCTCCTCCTGGACAGGGAACAGAGGGGGCTGGTAGCCTAAGCAGCACTCAAAAGGAGAGAGGCCTGTGGAGGCAGATGGGAGAGAGTTAATTGAGTACTCAACCCAGGGTAGCTGGGAGCACCAGGAGGAAGGTCTCCATACAGGACACCATACACCGCAGCACCACTTCCAGGTGTTGATTTGCCCGTTCAGTCTGGCCGTTACTCTGAGGGTGAAATCCGGAAGATAGACTGACGGAAGCCCCAATGAGCTTACAAAAAGCTTTCCAGAAGTGGGATGTGAACTGCAGGCCCCTGTCAGACACGACATCCAATGGTAAGCCATGGTACTTAAAAACATGTGCAATCATTAAACTGGCGGTTTCCTTGGCAGAAGGAAGTTTAGGGAGAGCAACAAGGTGCACTGACTTAGAGAAGCGGTCAACGATAGTGAGAATAGCAGTATTACCATCTGACGGAGCAAGACCAGTGATGAAGTCCAGGGCAATGTGGGACCAGGGTCTCTTGGGTATGGGTAGGGGTTGTAACAGGCCAGAGGGATGTTGTGTAGAGCTCTTGTTCCGTGCGCAGACTGGGCAGGCAGAGACAAAGGACCGGACATCATCTCCCATGGTGGGCCACCAAAACCTCCGACTGATGAACGCTTGGGTGCGTCTTGCCCCAGGATGACCGGACAGCTGGGATGAGTGGCCCCACTGCAAGACCTGGGAACGAAGAGACACAGGGACAAACAGGCGATTCACAGGACATTGGATAGGTGCAGCATTATCTGGTAGGGACGAACGCACCAGGGACTCTATGTCCCATTGAACTGCCCCGACAAAACAGTGGTCAGGCAGAATGTTCCCAGGCTTCACAGGATTACCTGCAGAAGGAAAGATGCGGGAGAGGGCATCTGGCTTGGCATTCTTGGACCCAGGGCGGAAGGACAAGGTAAAATTGAACCTAGAGAAGAAAAGAGACCAGCGGGCTTGGCGAGAATTCAGGCGTTTAGCAGTGCGAATGTATTCTAGATTCTTATGATCTGTCCATACTAAGAACGGAACTTTAGACCCCTCCAGCCAGTGCCTCCACTCCTCCAGGGCCAACTTAACAGCTAGTAATTCTCTATCGCCAATATCATAGTTGCGCTCTGGGGGGGTGAGGCGATGGGAAAAAAATGCGCAGGGGTGTACCTTCTCATCCACAGCCGATCGCTGAGATAAGATGGCACCCACCCCCACATCAGAAGCGTCCACTTCCACGATGAACTGGCGGTCGGGGTCTGGCTGAATCAGGATGGGAGCAAAGGTAAACCGCTTCTTGAGCTCGATGAAGGCCCTTTCAGCAGCAGGAGACCAGATGAATCTTGCGGCTGTTGAGGTAAGAGCAGTGAGAGGAGCTGCCAGCGCGCTGAAGTCCCTAACGAACCGTCGATAGAAATTGGCGAATCCTAAAAAGCGTTGTAGCTCACGACGGTGAGTAGGTTGGGGCCAATCAACAACAGCCTTGACCTTCTGTTGATCCATCTGGATGGCCCCAGCAGAGATGACATACCCCAGGAAGGACACAGTGTTGCGATGAAATTCACATTTCTCTGCCTCGGCGTAAAGTTGATTCTCAAGGAGGCGCTGGATAATGTGGATAATGTGCTCAGACAGGGTCCGGGAAAAAATTTGAATGTTGTCCAAATAAACAAAAACAAATTTATTGAGCATGTCTCTCAGGATATCATTTACCAGGGCTTGGAACACGGCAGGGGCATTAGTAAGCCCAAATGGTAGGACAAGATATTCATAATGCCCCGTCGGGGTATTAAAAGCTGTCTTCCATTCATCTCCCTCCCTAATCCGGACAAGGTGGTAGGCGTTACGGAGGTCTAGCTTGGTGAAGAAGGCAGATCCATGGAGAAGCTCAAATGCAGAAGACATCAGGGGCAGAGGATAACGGTCCTTGAGTGTGATGTCGTTAAGACCACGATAGTCAATGCAAGGGCGCAGGGAACCATCCTTCTTTGCCACAAAAAAGAACCCTGCTCCAGCAGGAGAGGACGACGGACGGATTATTCCTGCAGCCAAAGATTCCCGAACGTACTTCTCCATGGCTTCAGTTTCAGGACGAGAGAGAGAGTATAGGCGCCCCCTAGGTGGAGTTCTACCAGGTAAAAGGTCAATGCCGCAGTCATAAGGACGATGAGGAGGTAAGGCGGTTGCCCGAGATTTGCTGAAGACTGCCTTGAGGTCCATGTACTCCAGGGGAACACCAGACAGGTCAGGAAACTCTCCAGGGTGGTCCTCAGGGGGGGAAGGAGGCGCGAGCGCTTGGCAGAGACAGAGCGATAAACAGGACGGGCTCCAGCCCAAAATCTTATTGTTGATCCAATCAATGTGAGGATTGTGCTTCTTTAACCAGGGACGACCAAGGACAACTGGTGCATGAGGGGATTCGATGATGTGTAGTTGAATCTGTTCACGGTGATTGCCAGAAACTAGAAGAGACATCGGAGAAGACACATGGGTTATATGAGCAAGCTTCTTGCCATTTAGGGCATTGGCCACCAGGGGCGGGTTTAGAGGAAGGATGGGCAACTTCCATTGAACAGCCAGAGAAACATCAAGGAAATTCTCATCAGCTCCAGAGTCTATTAGCGCAGAAAGAGGTTGCTGCTGACCCCTCCACTCTAGAGTAATGGGAATCGAAACCGAGGAGGATTTGGTGAAAGTGACGCTCACCAGTACTCCTCGGCCTACGGGTGAGCCTCGCCTTTTACTGGGCAAGAAGAGGCATAGTGGCCTGAGTCACCACAGTACAGACAACAGTTGGATTGGATTCTCCGCTGTTTCTCTGCCACTGAGAGGTGGTAACGGTCAACCTGCATTGGCTCAGGATCCGAATCCGAAACTGGGGCAGGTGGCAAGGCTGGCCAAGTGGTGGTCCCACCTGTAGGTGCTCTCTTAGGGCCTTTGGTGAGTCTCCACTTATTACGCTGTTGCAGCCGGGCATCAATGCGAACGGCCAGGTCGATCAGGTCATCAAGGCTGTTGGGTGACTCCTGTGCGATTAACTCGTCCTTAATGCTCTCAGATAGCCTATTGAAGAACACATCAAACCGAGCTTCGTCATTCCATCCACAAGAGGCAACAAGAGTCCGAAACTCAATGGAGTAGTCCGATACTGAGCGACTTCCCTGTCGAATATGGACCAACTCACGTGCAGCGTCTTTACCATGTTTGGAACGGTCAAAAACTTTCTTCATCTCCTCTTCAAAAGTGATGAAGTTGTTGCAAAACTGTGCCCTGGCCTCCCAGACAGCTGAGCCCCACTCTCTTGCTCGCCCAGACAACTGGGTTATGACATAGGCCACCTTGGACCTGTCGGAGGGGAAAGTAGTGGGTTGCAGACGAGGTTCTGAGACAGGGAGAACAGGGTGTGGAGCGGCAGGTGCAGGAGGAGGTGGTGAAGGCGCAGGGGTTTGAGCCAGTTGAAGCTGTTGTACCTGGGCTACCAGGTCTGTGAACCCAGCCGTCATGGCCTCCACAGTCTTCGAAATCACATCCAGCTGGTTCTGTTGTCTTCCCAGTAGGATGCCATGTTGCTCAATGAATGCCTTTAACTGACCTGAGTCTGCTGGGTCCATGTTGGCTAGATCGTACTGTTAGGTTTTCAGTTCTTAAGGACCCAATCGCAGACAGCTCAGATCAGTGATAATGTTTTCTTTTAATTAGAAAGACACAGGCATCAATTCCCCATGGAACACAAATTGCAGCCTTCAAACTCAAGAAGCAGGCAATAGGCAAACGCAAAATCCAGGGCAAAATAATCCAAGGCAGAGTTCACAAAATAGGTCCAAAACAGGTAGGCTTCAAAATACGAGGTCAAAAAACTTACAGTGACATTGACTCAGCTCAGGAAGCAAGCTGGCACGATCTAGCACAGACTGAGAAGACCTCAGGGTTTAAATACCCACAAACTAATCAGGTAAACAAAGAACAGGTGAGTCTACAAAATGGCGGGAATTCAAACAAAGAGAGGGACGGAGTCAGAAGCACATGGCAAACTCAAACAAAACCACATGGGTACATCACATGACAGTTCAAGGTAAACAAAGGCACATGCTGTCAGGAAAAACAAAAACAAGAACTTAGGCCAGAGCAGCATCACTAACATCCACGTAGAGTAGAACGTAGGCCTATTGTCCGAAGGAACTTATTTGCTGAATGTCACAAAAAGTGTTACAGAAATTTCTTGACATCGCTTATTCAATGGCTCTCTACCGAAACACCTGTAGTTTGCGGAGGACGAACGAGAAAGCACTCGTTTGATAAATCAGCCAATAGGCTAAGCCTAGTAGACAAATAACTTTCAGAAATAATCTGTACTGCAAAAACGAATGTTGGTGGGTATTTAAACTATCTAGCGGGTGTTTTAACAGCTGCAAGAAATAGAAGCTTCATGGTCTTTATGTTCTGGTTCGTAAATTATTTTCATAAAACTTCAAGTTGCCCTATAACTTTACTCTCCAAACTCTTCACTGCACTGTAGCCAATTAACTGACAGTATGATAGTAGGCAATTTATTTTCTGTAGGCTACAATAAACACATTTATTTTTTCAACTTTTGCAATATTACGCACTTGGCTACTGAACGCAAATCAGCAGGAGAGAGAATGCACGTAGCCTACGCAGCGTGTAGCGCAATGTGTGCTATTTGATTACCAACTAACACTGTTAGCCAATTCAAGACTTCAGTGCCATCATATACAACGTTTTTTTACATAACAAATACAGAAAGGATGGAGGCAGCAAAAGTAGAGGAGTCATTTCAGATGGTTGTATGCTTGTCAAAACGTAGTCCTACCCTGCATTAGAGGAGCTGATCATCATACCAAGCACACTCGCTGTTTAGTCATACACCACGGTAAACTAAAACTAAGATAAAGGTAAATGTTACAAAGGTGGCAAAATTAATATAATTAATGTATATTATTAGCCATGACATTACTAGGCTATGAATCGTTCGTTCATTTAAAAAAAAAAAAAAAGGTTGTGTGGGGGGGGGGGGGGGGGGGGGGGGTTACAAACGTATTCAAAATCATCCCCCCCTCTGGTTTTTACACAAATCGCACCCTGGAGGTGAGCAGGGCTTTGTATAATACCTACGCTGTCCATAAACAGTTCTGGCTATGTAAAAGAAAACAAAAAATTGCACTAGATTTCACTAGTCTTGCATCTTTAAACTCCCTATACTATCATGTAAAAGCACCCATTTCTTGTTAGAGCATCCTAGCCGTCACAACACTTTTTGTATTTTTTACCTGTGATACATTTTGCTATGAATTCAGCTCACTTTTTTCTGCTGAGCCAAGTGTTTCCTTAATGAGTCACCGGCTGTATAATAGCGTAGCCTGTGTGTTGGTATTTGTGTAAACAGCCGGCGTGCATGAATGCTTCTAGACATGAATGTTCCAGTCTGCTTTGATGCACGGAATTTATCGTGTGGTTTTCCTAACCCCCATTTGGTAAATAGATTATCACGGTCGAATAGTTAGTATAGCAGAGAAGCTATGCCACTTTCATCAAAACCTATTACCAAGCTATAGCAATGTTATGTCATTAAATACGATAAACAGTGATTCTGGAACAGATCTCCGTCTTCCTTATCCCGTTAATAAACATATTACAGTATGTAACCATATTCCGTCCGTTCGGAAAAAAAAAGTTGCGCTAACTGTTCTAGTTTGTTACAAGCAGCATGGGCCGTCAGGCAGGTAGTTAACATAAAAAATTTTTGATATGCTAGCCTTCCTGCTGCGACATTACACCATTTGTACAAGACAAGTAGAGCTATTTTATCCAGTGTAATTTATCACTTACCACTATCTTGTTTTTTTCTTGTCATCCTCTTCCTTTCTCTTCTGGCTTCTGGACGCATAACTCCGCTTCATTATGACTGCCGAGGTTTTATATTTTCGCGGCAGCAGCAGAGACCACAAACCTGGCTGGCTGGCTGCTGTCAGCGACTACTGAGAGGGGCCCCCTTGAGGGGGATCACGGTATTGCCGGTAACAGTGTCGTTGCACTTTACTGCATTGACTATCAAAGGGGCGCTCACAGTTTGTCGTTGCATTTTATTCTTCACCAGTCGTTGTCTTGGGGCCAGCTCGGGGCCCCAAGCAATTGCTTGGTTTGCTTGCCTTCTAGCGACGAGCCTGATGGGGCGCCAAATGTAACATGCCTTATTTCGTGGACAGAATGACTTTTGTGTGACGAAATACATATATTCATTACGAAACCATGTTACATCGTAACGCCTTTTGTCCACGGAATGCACAAATTGGTTTGCATTGTGTCCACGAAACACTGAAGAGAGCACATCATTTCGTGGACGAAATTGACTGGTGGCCTTTTCCTTTCGTGGACATAATGCTGAACGTACTATTCACTGTCGTAGACAAAATAAACTCTTTTTTTGGTCAAAAGTAATTCTGTCTACGTGTAACGGGTAGATCAAGTGTACTACATGTCCCAAGATCCCTGCCTATGCTCCGCCTTCACCTGGCTGCGAGGCTTACCTGACGTAGGGCATTCGTCTTTTTAAATTAATGACCCCGCGAAAGCTCACCTGTACTGTCTTGCTGGGAGAATTGTTTGGTGTCGGCGTTGCTGTCCCTCCGAACTCATCTGCGGTACCCTTGGTGTCGTTTCAGTCAACGCGTCTTTGGTATGTGTTACTTATTTTATCAGTATAAACAGACATTCGCACTGGCGGGATGTTAATCCTGGTAATCACAACCAGTATTGCAGTATTGCTTTACCTCTGTCGTGGTGACTGATTCAGTGACGCATAGCTTTATTCCACGTTGTATTTTGTTACAGCTCAACCGTGTGTTTTTGCAACTAGCGACTGCGGTTGTGCCGGTAGCGCGACTCATCTCTGTAGCCTACGGCCTGGCTGTCTTACTGTGGTGATCCTAAGTCCCCGAACCTGGTAGGCATTCGGTTAGAATGTATTGTTGGTTGCCTACCCTTTGCCTAGTCACCCCAGATGCTCACTATATTCACTGAATAGTTTTACTGCTTGTATGATTATGTTTAAATAGCTCTTTTGAATGTTGTATGTCACTTGTGATTGATTATGTATTGATTATGTAATTACTCATTTGGTATTGAACGCATATCTGACTAGTGGCATGTTTGTTTTTAGAAATGCTTCCAGTGTGCAGGTTCTGAGTATAACTATATTGGATTTTTTTACATATGTATTAATGTAATTCTGTGCTGGTCTATTTCAGGAGGTGTGCCGTTTCTCCGCACCCTCGAACGTCACCATAAAGCGGACAATCACTGTTTTCCACCGGCCACTTTGTAACAGTGCACCCAAAGGTTGTTATTTTGTTTGATGGAAAATTGTATGTTTTGTTTGGGTTTTCTTTGTGTAGCTCTACTGTATAGTTGTCCTGCTCTTTGTGTTGCGGGCCGAGTCACATGTCCGTGATATCCAGACCTGACCTCTTCAACTATTCCCCTCCCCCTGCATTAGCCTATTCACAGTGTGTGTGTGCATACAGTACATCAGCTTGCCCATTTTGGGGTGTATTACACTAGTTATAGTATCAAGAAGTCACTGAGTTCATTGTGTGCCCATTTTGGGGTGTATCACCATTGTGAGTAGAAAAGTCATTTTTCCCATTTAATCGCTTATGGAATAGTTTCTTCTAGTGTGTGTGAATTGCTTTGCAGTCCCATAGACCCCTCCCCCCTGTGTTCAGTCTGGGTACTACGCCTTATGCCTCCACTTTGTTGTGGTTGGCCTGATACCCGCATCCGCCCCTCAGCAGTGGCTATAGTATAGAGCTGCCCCTTTTTGTTTTGTTCCCCTTGTCCGCCACTAGGGTGGGAAATGTCTTTTTCTTATTTTCTTTACAACGTGTGAATGTCTGTGTAGGGTGCCTGTTACTGTCTAATTATTGTGAGAAAATCAACCCCCAGAACCTTGAAAATAATAGTGGTTGCAAATAAAATCTATTTTTGTATTTTGGTAAATCAGCCTCTGTCTAGTCATTCAGTTGTCTACCCTAGGCGGGACATTCTGTTACTAAGGCAAAGTTACAATTGGCGCTGCGAGCAGGGTCACAGAGGCTGACTATATCCAGTTAGTTTATTGTCCTTACGCTTACATAAATTGCACCTTATTATACCTTATTGCATTTGGGGGAAAACAGTGGTTGAGCCGCAGGAGGAAGATCGTATCCCGAATCCAGACAGAAGACCTCTTCTACAGTCTTCTCTACATTCCTGCTCTAGTGGAGTGTCTGTTTGGTATTTTGAGTTTCATTGTTCTGCTTTGTTTTTTTGTATTGTTTTTTTTTTTCAGTGATACGTTACTATGTCTAATGAGGAGTTGGCAGAGCAGGTAAAAACACTGATGGAGACGGTACAAAGACTCCAAGCAGATAATCAACAGCTTAGAGAGGCAGTGAACCGGAGGCCAGTTCCTGTTGATCCAGGTCCTTCAAACGGTGACGAATCTGGAGGTGAGCCAGCAGTTCCAAATCCCTCTGCCCCAGGTCTAGAACCCCCCTCCCCTCCTATGACGGGGCGTTATGTGTTGGTGCCTAGAGAGCGAAAGTGCCCTAAGTTCTCCGGCAAGACTTCTCAGGATCCCCTTAGGGTGGAGGAGTGGATAGAGGAGGCCCGGCGCTCATTAGGAGTCCGACCAATGTCTCGTTCAGAGAAGACACTGTTTATATTTTATTTATTAGATGGGGAGGCAAAGGCAGAGGTTAAGTTTCGACCAACCAGTGAGCGCGATGAACCGGAGAAAATCTTTGCTATCTTACTTGAGGCGTACGGGTGCACTCAGTCGTACATTACCTTACAGCAACAATTCTTTCAGCGACGGCAATTAGAGGGCGAGTCATTGCGTGAGTATTCGCATATATTAATGTCCTTAATGGAGATGATTAGGCGTAAATCCCCATCATGTTTCCCCAACCCTGATTTTGTCCTAAGAGACCAGTTCACTGAGCATGTCAAGGATAACATGTTAAGGCGAGAACTACGGCGCCATATGCGCCTTCACCCTAATGCTTCCTTCCTTGATATACGGGAAGAAGCCTTACGCTGGGTTAATGAGGGGGAGCTTACTAACAAGCCAAGGCCTCGGGCCTTTTCATGCAGTGCCCAAGGAACAACTGAGTGTGACGCTGATCTTAACATCATCTCAGCCAGATCTACCACCGAGCTGAGTGAACTAAAAGAGTGCCTCATTCGGCAACAGGCCCAACTAGATGCCATTATGCACCGCTTGAACTCGCCTCCACCCTTGGGACGTTCAGGGCCCAATACCCATGCACCCCCATCTCGCCATCAACGTTTAGATCCCTCTTTTAGGCGAGGGGGTAGTGGTGCACGCACACCGGCTTTTCAACCTCGATTCCAGCCAGACGGCACGCCCATTTGTATGCGCTGTAACCAGCCTGGACATTTGGCTAGGGTTTGTCAGACCACGCTACCTCCGTTATTGCGAGGCTTGCCAACAGCAGAGGGGGCAGCCACGCCTGCCACAACACCGTCGGAAAACTAGTGCCCTCTGATGCCACGGCCCAGGCATCAGAAGGGGTCATGTTGGGCAACGATCAGCAAACATCTCAGAACCTTCTCGGTAACTGTCCAGTGGTAGAAGTCTTAGTAGAGGGGTTGGCCGTAACTTGTCTTTTGGATACCGGCTCTATGGTGACCACCATCACAGAGGAGTTCTTTGAGGAGCACTTGCAGCCCCGCCTTCAGACACCTTTACGACCATGTAGCTGGCTCACCCTGAGGGGCGCCAACGGCTTAGAAATACCTTACCGTGGGTATGTTGAATTGGAAGTTCAAATTCTGGGCAAGGTCCTCCCAAAGATGGGCATCCTGGTGGTAACAGCCACTCACGACTTGACCACTCAAGCCCAGAAGCGACGCATCCCGGGCTTACTTGGCATGAATGTAATAAGCAGCTGTTACCAGGAGCTGTTTGTTCAGCATGGTCAGGCTCTTTTTCAGTCCTCCAATGTTCGTTTAGCAGGCAAGGGCTGGGTACGTGCACTCTCAGAATATCAACACTTTGACCGCATGTTGGAGTCAGGCAGGGTGGGCCCGGTTAGAGTTCGACGTGGTCCAGCGGTCTTGATCCCAGCAGGGTCCCTGAGGTTCGTCCCAGCAGTCTGTCATCAAGGCTTAGGTTCTACCCTGTCATCCGCTCTGCTTGAACCATTGGCCCCTGGGGGTAACCGGTTACCCGCCGACCTGCTCATTCCTTCTGCTTTCCTCCCTGTAGCCCATGGAACAGTTAATGTGCCAGTGGTAAATGTCGGTAGTCAGGATAAGTGGCTATGGCCCAAGACCATGTTGGGTGAACTTCACATGGCCCAGACTCAGCCTGCTAGGTGCCCAATACAGTTCAACCTTCAAAGCCAGGAGGATGAACAAGTGGCCTTGATTCAGTCCATGGGGGTGGAGAGTACACCTCTGCCTGACTTCTCCCAATTGTCATGGCCAGCCCTGTCCTCCTTAGAGGAGCAGGAGGCCCGTGCTTTGTTAGTAAAGTATCAAGATGCCTTCAGTCAGGATGAAACCGATTTGGGCTGCACCCCTTTAGTACAACATACCATTCCCCTATTAGATGATGTCCCCATTCGTCTACGATACCGCCGGCTACCTCCCTCCCAGTACGAGTTAGTGAAGTCTCATATCCAGGGACTATTGGAGCAAAAAGTAATTAGACCTAGTTGTAGCCGGACTATGCAATGCGCCTAGTACATTTCAACGTCTTATGGAAAGGATTTTTGGTGATAAAAGCTTTCATTCTTTGCTCCTTTATTTAGATGACATCGTGGTATTCTCCACCTACTTCCATCAACACCTGGAACGATTAGAAATGGTACTTAGCAGGCTTCAACAACATCGCCTTAAGCTTAAGTTAACAAAATGTAATTTCTTCCAATCTGAGGTAAAGTACCTCGGCCATGTCATCTCCGCCCGTGGTGTTGCCACGGACCCAGACAAAATCTCTGCTGTATCAGAATGGAGGAGACCCAGGAATGTTACCGAGCTTCGGTCCTTCTTGGGCTTCGCTTCTTACTACCGGCGATTTGTGGAGGGGTTTGCTGGTTTAGCAGCTCCATTACACAGTTTAGTGGGGAAGTTACAAGGGAGCAGAAAGAAACCTGGCCCCAGGGTACCGGGTTCCTTAGAGCAACATTGGGGTGAGACTTGCGAGCAGGCATTTCAACAACTTAAGACGAGGCTAGTGAGTGCTCCAGTGTTGGGCTTTGCAGATTTCACCCAACCTTTCCGAGTAGAAATTGATGCCAGCCACAAAGGATTGGGAGCCATCCTCTCACAAGAGATCAATGGGCAATGTAGGCCGATAGCTTTTGCTAGCCGGGGTTTGCGGCCAGCGGAACGGAATATGTCAAATTACAGCAGTATGAAGCTTGAATTCCTAGCCCTGAAATGGGCAGTGACAGAAAAATTTAGGGAATATCTGATTGGCACGAAATTTACAGTGTACACTGACAATAATCCCTTAAGTTACCTCAGAACTGCAAAACTAGGGGCCATCGAGCAACGGTGGGTCTCCCAACTGGCGTTGTTCAATTACGAAATCCACTACCGGCCAGGTACTGCTAATCGTAATGCAGACGCACTGTCCCGTTTGCCCTCTTCGCCACTTCCATCACAGGCCCTAGCTACCTCAGGCATCGCTATACCGGCTGTGGCCGATCGAGTGAGGGCAGGTACCAACTCTGCTCTAGTGTCTGCTATAGATGCTGCCCCTATCCGTTGCCGTGCTGATCTGTTGACCCTGCAAGCTGCTGACCCCCTACTTAAGACTCTTGGCTGCTACTGGGAGCGAGGGACTCCCCCTACAGGTAGAGAATTGGCCCAGGAATCCGAAGACATCCGGAGCCCTCTGAAGAAGTTGGTCAAGCAGTGGTCTCGATTACATGCCATGGATGGCATCCTGTATAGAAAGGCCCACCTACCCCCGCAGGGTGAGTTGGTATTTCAGTTGCTCTTGCCAAAGTCCTTACAGGCAGAAGTTCTCACCCTTCTACACGATAAACATGGCCATCAGGGAACAGAACGGACCACTGACCTTGTCCGTCAGAGATGTTACTGGCCAAAGATGAGAGACGACATACAGGCATGGTGTGCAAAGTGTGATCGCTGTGCATTGGCAAAAGCTGTCCAGCCTAAATTCCGCACTTTCATGGGCAGCCTTATGGCAACAAAGCCATTAGAAATTATCGCCATTGACTTTACACAGCTTGAGAAAGCCAGCAATGGACAAGAAAACCTGCTTGTGGTCACTGACGTGTTTTCTAAGTTTGCGCAAGCATACCCCACAGCAGATCAGAAGGCCAGTACAGTAGTACAGACTCTCACAGAGAAATGGATCTATACTTATGGGGTACCCCAGCGCATACACTCTGACCAGGGCCGTAATTTTGAAGGCGAGTTGCTTAGGCGGTTATGTCAGCTTTATGGAATTACAAAGACTCGGACCACCCCCTACCATCCGGCTGGCAACGGACAATGCGAACGATTTAACCGAACGCTTCAAGATCTGCTGAGGACGTTGCCGCCGGACAAAAAGAGGAGGTGGCCCCGTATTCTTCCAGAACTTTTGTTCGCTTACAACACTACAATACACCAATCGACTCGCCATTCTCCATACGAACTCATGTTTGGACAGAAACCACGGTTACCAGTAGACTTCTTATTGGGAAGGGTGGATGAGGAGCCGACTAGGGGGGATGTGGAGGACTGGGTTACCAGACACCAACAACATCTGGCGGCAATTTACATCAATGCCAAGGATAAGTTGGAAGCTGCAGCTGCCTATCGCACCCGTCACCATTCTGAGGATGTCGTCTTACTACCCCCAGGCACGTTGGTGTACCGAAGAAGCCACCCTCAAGGGCGCTGCAAGATCCAGGACTGTTGGAACCCGACTGTCTTTGAAGTGGTGGAATGCCTGGACACCGGAGGCCGAGTCTACAAGATTAGGCCACAGCGAGATCGGGAACCATGCTACAACCTCCACCGCTCTGAGCTGAAGCCCATTCCGGGCAGCCCCAGCAGCCCAGACACCCCAGTGCCGCCAGAAGTTAAGACCAACCGACTGCTGGAGAAGCAAGGAGGGGAGGACGGATCCAGCGAGGATGAATGCAGTATAGTAGCGGAATGGATACCAACGCATACATATCCCATGTCCCAAACTGGTTCAGAACCCCAAGAGGACTACATTAGTGTGGGGCCAGGGTACTTGGTGGAAGAAGGGCCTTCATCATCAACTGACTCACTTTCATTAAGTAAGCTCCCCCACTCAGCAGCAGAGTTAGGACCTCCCATTACTAATCCGGCCCATCCCTCAAGCCACACTGTTATGGGTCCCCGTCTAGGGTTAGAAGTAAGGCGTTCAACCCGTTCTACCGCTGGCTACCACCCTAACCCTTTTAATCTTCCACAGACAGCCATCAACCAGGTTAGCCGCCAAAGCCCTGGTGATGGAGTGACGACCTTAATTTAAGGTAGCATGACCTTGTGGTGAGTGAAATACACATTAGATTTAGTGTTGGTCCTGTCACCGGGACGGTGACATTTGAAAATTGGGGTGTATGTAACGGGTAGATCAAGTGTACTACATGTCCCAAGATCCCTGCCTATGCTCCGCCTTCACCTGGCTGCGAGGCTTACCTGACGTAGGGCATTCGTCTTTTTAAATGAATGACCCCGCGAAAGCTCACCTGTGCTGTCTTGCTGGGAGAATTGTTTGGTGTCGGCGTTTGGTGTCTGCTTTCTCGTTGCTGTCCCTCCGAACTCATCTGCGGTACCCTTTGTGTCGTTTCAGTCAACGCGTCTTTGGTATGTGTTACTTATTTTATCAGTATAAACGGACATTCGCACTGGCGGGATGTTAATCCTGGTAATCACAACCAGTATTGCAGTATTGCTTTACCTCTGTCGTGGTGACTGATTCAGTGACGCATAGCTTTATTCCCCGTTGTATTTTGTTACAGCTCAACCGTGTGTTTTTGCAACTAGCGACTGCGGTTGTGCCGGTAGCGCGACTCATCTCTGTAGCCTACGGCCTGGCTGTCTTACTGTGGTGATCCTAAGTCCCCGAACCTGGTAGGCATTCGGTTAGAATGTATTGTTGGTTGCCTACCCTTTGCCTAGTCACCCCAGATGCTCACTATATTCACTGAATAGTTTTACTGCTTGTATGATTATGTTTAAATAGCTCTTTTGAATGTTGTATGTCACTTGTGATTGATTATGCATTGATTATGTAATTACTCATTTGGTATTGAACGCATATCTGACTAGTGGCATGTTTGTTTTTAGAAATGCTTCCAGTGTGCAGGTTCTGAGTATAACTATATTGGATTTTTTTACATATGTATTAATGTAATTCTGTGCTGGTCTATTTCAGGAGGTGTGCCGTTTCTCCGCACCCTCGAACGTCACCATAAAGCGGTCAATCACTGTTTTCCCCTGGCCACTTTGTAACAGTGCACCCAAAGGTTGTTATTTTGTTTGATGGAAAATTGTATGTTTTGTTTGGGTTTTCTTTGTGTAGCTCTACTGTATAGTTGTCCTGCTCTTTGTGTTGCGGGCCGAGTCACCTGTCCGTGATATCCAGACCTGACCTCTTCAACTATCCCCCTCCCCCTGCATTAGCCTATTCACAGTGTGTGTGTGCATACAGTACATCAGCTTGCCCATTTTGGGGTGTATTACACTAGTTATAGTATCAAGAAGTCACTGAGTTCATTGTGTGCCCATTTTGGGGTGTATCACCATTGTGAGTAGAAAAGTAATTTTTCCCATTTAATCGCTTATGGAATAGTTTCTTCTAGTGTGTGTGAATTGCTTTGCAGTCCCATAGACCCCTCCCCCCGTGTTCAGTCTGGGTACTACGCCTTATGCCTCCACTTTGTTGTGGTTGGCCTGATACCCGCATCCGCCCCTCAGCAGTGGCTATAGTATAGAGCTGCCCCTTTTTGTTTTGTTCCCCTTGTCCGCCACTAGGGTGGGAAATGTCTTTTTCTTATTTTCTTTACAACGTGTGAATGTCTGTGTAGGGTGCCTGTTACTGTCTAATTATTGTGAGAAAATCAACCCCCAGAACCTTGAAAATAATAGTGGTTGCAAATAAAATCTATTTTTGTATTTTGGTAAATCAGCCTCTGTCTAGTCATTCAGTTGTCTACCCTAGGCGGGACATTCTGTTACTAAGGCAAAGTTACAATTGGCGCTGCGAGCAGGGTCACAGAGGCTGACTATATCCAGTTAGTTTATTGTCCTTACGCTTACATAAATTGCACCTTATTATACCTTATTGCATTTGGGGGAAAACAGTGGTTGAGCCGCAGGAGGAAGATCGATCGTATCCCGAATCCAGACAGAAGACCTCTTCTACAGTCTTCTCTACATTCCTGCTCTAGTGGAGTGTCTGTTTGGTATTTTGAGTTTCATTGTTCTGCTTTGTTTTTTTGTATTGTTTTTTTTTTTCAGTGATACGTTACTATGTCTAATGAGGAGTTGGCAGAGCAGGTAAAAACACTGATGGAGACGGTACAAAGACTCCAAGCAGATAATCAACAGCTTAGAGAGGCAGTGAACCGGAGGCCAGTTCCTGTTGATCCAGGTCCTTCAAACGGTGACGAATCTGGAGGTGAGCCAGCAGTTCCAAATCCCTCTGCCCCAGGTCTAGAACCCCCCTCCCCTCCTATGACGGGGCGTTATGTGTTGGTGCCTAGAGAGCGAAAGTGCCCTAAGTTCTCCGGCAAGACTTCTCAGGATCCCCTTAGGGTGGAGGAGTGGATAGAGGAGGCCCGGCGCTCATTAGGAGTCCGACCAATGTCTCGTTCAGAGAAGACACTGTTTATATTTTATTTATTAGATGGGGAGGCAAAGGCAGAGGTTAAGTTTCGACCAACCAGTGAGCGCGATGAACCGGAGAAAATCTTTGCTATCTTACTTGAGGCGTACGGGTGCACTCAGTCGTACATTACCTTACAGCAACAATTCTTTCAGCGACGGCAATTAGAGGGCGAGTCATTGCGTGAGTATTCGCATATATTAATGTCCTTAATGGAGATGATTAGGCGTAAATCCCCATCATGTTTCCCCAACCCTGATTTTGTCCTAAGAGACCAGTTCACTGAGCATGTCAAGGATAACATGTTAAGGCGAGAACTACGGCGCCATATGCGCCTTCACCCTAATGCTTCCTTCCTTGATATACGGGAAGAAGCCTTACGCTGGGTTAATGAGGGGGAGCTTACTAACAAGCCAAGGCCTCGGGCCTTTTCATGCAGTGCCCAAGGAACAACTGAGTGTGACGCTGATCTTAACATCATCTCAGCCAGATCTACCACCGAGCTGAGTGAACTAAAAGAGTGCCTCATTCGGCAACAGGCCCAACTAGATGCCATTATGCACCGCTTGAACTCGCCTCCACCCTTGGGACGTTCAGGGCCCAATACCCATGCACCCCCATCTCGCCATCAACGTTTAGATCCCTCTTTTAGGCGAGGGGGTAGTGGTGCACGCACACCGGCTTTTCAACCTCGATTCCAGCCAGACGGCACGCCCATTTGTATGCGCTGTAACCAGCCTGGACATTTGGCTAGGGTTTGTCAGACCACGCTACCTCCGTTATTGCGAGGCTTGCCAACAGCAGAGGGGGCAGCCACGCCTGCCACAACACCGTCGGAAAACTAGTGCCCTCTGATGCCACGGCCCAGGCATCAGAAGGGGTCATGTTGGGCAACGATCAGCAAACATCTCAGAACCTTCTCGGTAACTGTCCAGTGGTAGAAGTCTTAGTAGAGGGGTTGGCCGTAACTTGTCTTTTGGATACCGGCTCTATGGTGACCACCATCACAGAGGAGTTCTTTGAGGAGCACTTGCAGCCCCGCCTTCAGACACCTTTACGACCATGTAGCTGGCTCACCCTGAGGGGCGCCAACGGCTTAGAAATACCTTACCGTGGGTATGTTGAATTGGAAGTTCAAATTCTGGGCAAGGTCCTCCCAAAGATGGGCATCCTGGTGGTAACAGCCACTCACGACTTGACCACTCAAGCCCAGAAGCGACGCATCCCGGGCTTACTTGGCATGAATGTAATAAGCAGCTGTTACCAGGAGCTGTTTGTTCAGCATGGTCAGGCTCTTTTTCAGTCCTCCAATGTTCGTTTAGCAGGCAAGGGCTGGGTACGTGCACTCTCAGAATATCAACACTTTGACCGCATGTTGGAGTCAGGCAGGGTGGGCCCGGTTAGAGTTCGACGTGGTCCAGCGGTCTTGATCCCAGCAGGGTCCCTGAGGTTCGTCCCAGCAGTCTGTCATCAAGGCTTAGGTTCTACCCTGTCATCCGCTCTGCTTGAACCATTGGCCCCTGGGGGTAACCGGTTACCCGCCGACCTGCTCATTCCTTCTGCTTTCCTCCCTGTAGCCCATGGAACAGTTAATGTGCCAGTGGTAAATGTCGGTAGTCAGGATAAGTGGCTATGGCCCAAGACCATGTTGGGTGAACTTCACATGGCCCAGACTCAGCCTGCTAGGTGCCCAATACAGTTCAACCTTCAAAGCCAGGAGGATGAACAAGTGGCCTTGATTCAGTCCATGGGGGTGGAGAGTACACCTCTGCCTGACTTCTCCCAATTGTCATGGCCAGCCCTGTCCTCCTTAGAGGAGCAGGAGGCCCGTGCTTTGTTAGTAAAGTATCAAGATGCCTTCAGTCAGGATGAAACCGATTTGGGCTGCACCCCTTTAGTACAACATACCATTCCCCTATTAGATGATGTCCCCATTCGTCTACGATACCGCCGGCTACCTCCCTCCCAGTACGAGTTAGTGAAGTCTCATATCCAGGGACTATTGGAGCAAAAAGTAATTAGACCTAGTTGTAGCCGGACTATGCAATGCGCCTAGTACATTTCAACGTCTTATGGAAAGGATTTTTGGTGATAAAAGCTTTCATTCTTTGCTCCTTTATTTAGATGACATCGTGGTATTCTCCACCTACTTCCATCAACACCTGGAACGATTAGAAATGGTACTTAGCAGGCTTCAACAACATCGCCTTAAGCTTAAGTTAACAAAATGTAATTTCTTCCAATCTGAGGTAAAGTACCTCGGCCATGTCATCTCCGCCCGTGGTGTTGCCACGGACCCAGACAAAATCTCTGCTGTATCAGAATGGAGGAGACCCAGGAATGTTACCGAGCTTCGGTCCTTCTTGGGCTTCGCTTCTTACTACCGGCGATTTGTGGAGGGGTTTGCTGGTTTAGCAGCTCCATTACACAGTTTAGTGGGGAAGTTACAAGGGAGCAGAAAGAAACCTGGCCCCAGGGTACCGGGTTCCTTAGAGCAACATTGGGGTGAGACTTGCGAGCAGGCATTTCAACAACTTAAGACGAGGCTAGTGAGTGCTCCAGTGTTGGGCTTTGCAGATTTCACCCAACCTTTCCGAGTAGAAATTGATGCCAGCCACAAAGGATTGGGAGCCATCCTCTCACAAGAGATCAATGGGCAATGTAGGCCGATAGCTTTTGCTAGCCGGGGTTTGCGGCCAGCGGAACGGAATATGTCAAATTACAGCAGTATGAAGCTTGAATTCCTAGCCCTGAAATGGGCAGTGACAGAAAAATTTAGGGAATATCTGATTGGCACGAAATTTACAGTGTACACTGACAATAATCCCTTAAGTTACCTCAGAACTGCAAAACTAGGGGCCATCGAGCAACGGTGGGTCTCCCAACTGGCGTTGTTCAATTACGAAATCCACTACCGGCCAGGTACTGCTAATCGTAATGCAGACGCACTGTCCCGTTTGCCCTCTTCGCCACTTCCATCACAGGCCCTAGCTACCTCAGGCATCGCTATACCGGCTGTGGCCGATCGAGTGAGGGCAGGTACCAACTCTGCTCTAGTGTCTGCTATAGATGCTGCCCCTATCCGTTGCCGTGCTGATCTGTTGACCCTGCAAGCTGCTGACCCCCTACTTAAGACTCTTGGCTGCTACTGGGAGCGAGGGACTCCCCCTACAGGTAGAGAATTGGCCCAGGAATCCGAAGACATCCGGAGCCCTCTGAAGAAGTTGGTCAAGCAGTGGTCTCGATTACATGCCATGGATGGCATCCTGTATAGAAAGGCCCACCTACCCCCGCAGGGTGAGTTGGTATTTCAGTTGCTCTTGCCAAAGTCCTTACAGGCAGAAGTTCTCACCCTTCTACACGATAAACATGGCCATCAGGGAACAGAACGGACCACTGACCTTGTCCGTCAGAGATGTTACTGGCCAAAGATGAGAGACGACATACAGGCATGGTGTGCAAAGTGTGATCGCTGTGCATTGGCAAAAGCTGTCCAGCCTAAATTCCGCACTTTCATGGGCAGCCTTATGGCAACAAAGCCATTAGAAATTATCGCCATTGACTTTACACAGCTTGAGAAAGCCAGCAATGGACAAGAAAACCTGCTTGTGGTCACTGACGTGTTTTCTAAGTTTGCGCAAGCATACCCCACAGCAGATCAGAAGGCCAGTACAGTAGTACAGACTCTCACAGAGAAATGGATCTATACTTATGGGGTACCCCAGCGCATACACTCTGACCAGGGCCGTAATTTTGAAGGCGAGTTGCTTAGGCGGTTATGTCAGCTTTATGGAATTACAAAGACTCGGACCACCCCCTACCATCCGGCTGGCAACGGACAATGCGAACGATTTAACCGAACGCTTCAAGATCTGCTGAGGACGTTGCCGCCGGACAAAAAGAGGAGGTGGCCCCGTATTCTTCCAGAACTTTTGTTCGCTTACAACACTACAATACACCAATCGACTCGCCATTCTCCATACGAACTCATGTTTGGACAGAAACCACGGTTACCAGTAGACTTCTTATTGGGAAGGGTGGATGAGGAGCCGACTAGGGGGGATGTGGAGGACTGGGTTACCAGACACCAACAACATCTGGCGGCAATTTACATCAATGCCAAGGATAAGTTGGAAGCTGCAGCTGCCTATCGCACCCGTCACCATTCTGAGGATGTCGTCTTACTACCCCCAGGCACGTTGGTGTACCGAAGAAGCCACCCTCAAGGGCGCTGCAAGATCCAGGACTGTTGGAACCCGACTGTCTTTGAAGTGGTGGAATGCCTGGACACCGGAGGCCGAGTCTACAAGATTAGGCCACAGCGAGATCGGGAACCATGCTACAACCTCCACCGCTCTGAGCTGAAGCCCATTCCGGGCAGCCCCAGCAGCCCAGACACCCCAGTGCCGCCAGAAGTTAAGACCAACCGACTGCTGGAGAAGCAAGGAGGGGAGGACGGATCCAGCGAGGATGAATGCAGTATAGTAGCGGAATGGATACCAACGCATACATATCCCATGTCCCAAACTGGTTCAGAACCCCAAGAGGACTACATTAGTGTGGGGCCAGGGTACTTGGTGGAAGAAGGGCCTTCATCATCAACTGACTCACTTTCATTAAGTAAGCTCCCCCACTCAGCAGCAGAGTTAGGACCTCCCATTACTAATTCAATTTCAATTTCAATTTATTGTGCTTATAGAGCGCCAAAACATAACACATGTATCATGGCGCTTTACAGAATGTAGGCAATCAGAGAAAGAAGGAAAGAAAGGAAGAAAAGGAAAGCAAGAGAGAGGCCCATGGGTAACAGGGGCGAGGAAAAACTCCCTAGAATTGGAGATATATATAGGAAGAAACCTCGAGCAGATCCACGACTCAAGGGCCTGACCCATCTGCCTAGGGTCAGTACATGACAGTAAGGTCTGTATACATGACAAATGCATATGATAGTCGGGTGTAGAGAATAAGACATGGTGTTAAGCACTTGAGCTGAAAGTTACAAGAGGTGGGATGATTACGTATCCGTTGTGGTAATTCGTTATTCCTGATTTAGTGACAGAAAGTTCAATAGTCCAGCATTGGGATTGTCCAGGGGAAGGGAGTTTCCGAGGGGCATGTGGTGGGTTGGTGGATGGGCCAGTAATCCAGGCAGAGTTGTCATAGTAATACTAATCCGGCCCATCCCTCAAGCCACACTGTTATGGGTCCCCGTCTAGGGTTAGAAGTAAGGCGTTCAACCCGTTCTACCGCTGGCTACCACCCTAACCCTTTTAATCTTCCACAGACAGCCATCAACCAGGTTA
>NW_027468718.1:46094653-46109653 GCF_046254945.1 Alosa pseudoharengus | reverse complement strand
TTAACATGCTTTAGGCCTGTTTTATTTGTTATTAATACTAGTAGACTATTGTGGTGATTTTTCACGACCCAGATTTTTTGGTGCCCCCCCCCAGGCACTTGGTGCCCTACGCATGTTCCAGTAACACTACTCAAAGTTCACTTGGGGCCCTAGGCGCAGTGCGTGATGTGCATGTGCAGGAGCGCCGGCACTGCTGTAGCCCAGATGGATCAACTTCCTCCCAAACAGGCCTGCTGTAGCCCAGATGGATCAACTTCCTCCCAAACAGGCCTGCTGTAGCCCAGATGGATCAACTTCCTCCCAAACAGGCCTGCTGTAGCCCAGATGGATCAACTTCCTCCCAAACAGGCCTGCTGTAGCCCAGATGGATCAACTTCCTCCCAAACAGGCCTGCTGTAGCCCAGATGGATCAACTTCCTCCCAAACAGGCCTGTGCTGGAGAGGCTGTCGGCCATTTTCAGATCTAATTGTTAGATTGCACTGTGGAGGTGGTGATCTCACACATCTTAAGGGGCCACATCAAGAGCTATAAGGTGAACTGGTAACACCAGACCTTGAGTTTGCCGGGGAGATGGCTCTTGTAAATCTTCTCCAGGCCTTCGGAAAGTTGGTTTATGACTGTGTTAGCCACGTTTTTGCCTGACAGATCGGAAGTGTACATCTTCCCCAGACTTCGAGCAGGTTGCTCTGCCAGTAATGGTATCCTATCTCTGGTCCAATGAAAAAGAGATGAGGTCAGTAGTATCTAAGCTGTACCTTATGTCAAAAAAATTATTAATGACCCACCTGTCAAAATTTGATTGATTGATGACACCTGCCATAATTTGATTGATGACCGATGTGTCAAAATTGGATTGATGACCGATGTGTCAAAATTGGATTGATGACCCATGTGTCAAAATTGGATTGATGATCCATATGTCAAACCCTGGACGTAGTGTTGCTGATTTATGGTGTGCATGTCAAAGTTGATTAATCGTCCGACCATGTTGCAACTAAGTGTCATTCATATATCAAATGGTTTTGGTCAAAATTGATTAATTGTCTGACCATGTTGCAACTAAGTGTCATTCGTATATCAAATGGTTTTGGTTACCTTTCTCTCACCAGTCAGTGATACCTGGATGTGTCCAACCCTGGACGTTGTCCCCTTCTTATCATTGTGCATTCCACAAACCTGAGGGGGTGTGTGTTTCTGTGTCTTGTCAGGGATAGAGCTATGAAAGGGTCAAATGAGGGTATATTTCATTCATTCAAACCAATTTTTTAAATGAACTCTCTTTAAAGAGATCACAGAACAGAAGAAATGTGTACAAAAAGCACAGCGCAAACTGAGTGGAAGGAACTAGTCTAAATATAACATGAATCTACCCTTAATCAAATTACTATTACTATGTCATGTTCTACATGGTCCATAGGTTTTTATTTAGTTTTTGAGGGGGTATCAGACAGTTATTTTCTTATTATTTCAGTTAACCAAAATATCCTCCACAGCCTTTTTTGTTAATTATAACACCATTTTTTTCAGTGGGTTGTGTGACCAAGACTGAGATACACTGGTCACCATCTCCATTGTCTTTGGGGTTCTGACTATATCTAAATGAATTGAAGACAAGGTAGTCAGGGCAAGCCCCTGCAGTTAGTGCTGTTTCAAGGCCATGTAGTCCTAATGAATACCAGCATAGCTGCACCTGTTCACACACATGTTCACCATCTCCATTGTCTTAGGCTTCTGACTATTTGTAAATGATTTGAAGAGCTTGCAGGCAGAGCAAGCCACACAATAAGCACTGTTTCTGGAGCCATGGCCCAGGTAGAATTCATCTTGAGAACTTGATAATTCAATGAAATGGTCAAATGTGGCATTTTTTTAATTCATTCAAACCCATTTTTAAATGAACTCTCTTTAAACAAATCACAGAACAGGGTGTGTACAAAAGCACAGCACAAACTGAGTGGAAGGAACTAGTCTAAATATATAATATGATTCAAGCATTTATCAAAATACTATTACTATGTAATGCATGGTCCATAGGTTTTTTATTTAGTTTTTTAGGGGAAATCAAATATTGCTTTGTGTGTTTTTTATTTTGGGAGTTGTGTCATGGTGGGGGGGTTGTCATGGGAATGTCATGCTTGAGCAATTATGAGCAGTGTTGTTAGGGAGTATAAAAGCGGTGTAAAAGTATGGGTAAAGATAGCAAAGTAAGCATGGCTAGTCTGACAACTCCTGAAAATGCTGGGTCTAGTAGCGAGCGGCTAAGTGGGGGCCCCCTAAGAGAAAAAGCTCTGAAAGCTATAGGCTTTCTCGCATACAGGAACCAGACCCTGTACAACTATGCCTATGCCTATCTGTTGTTGAACTTGCTATCAATTGAGTGTGTCTGTTTTTGGAATTGGTCTGAGGGGGGTTTTGTATTATTCATGTGCTCAACACAGGTGTGTGACTCCTGTGTGTCGGCGTGAGGGTCTGTGTCATGGGTGGGTGTTGTCATGGGATTGTCATGCCTAGACAATTATCAAAGTTTGGGTTTTACTTTATTGGGTTTTTCTTTGAATCGAAGCGGATCAAAAATGTTTGGATAAAAAAAAAAAAAAAGATTGTTTGCTGCAACCAGAGAATTTGTTACAACATGAGTTTAAAAAAAAAGAAAAGACACAGAAACAAGACAGTGATAAGAATAAAAATGTATCAGACAGCAGTGGAGGGAGAGAGGGTAGGAGCAGGATCAAAGGCCAGAGTGTGTGTGTGTGTGTGGGTGGGTGTGTGTCTGTGTGGATACACTGAATTTGACAGATTTGTAGGTTTCAGTGTAATTTTTTGTAAGTTTTATGATAATTTTGAATGATCTTTTACCGTTTTATCATTAATAAATGAAGAGAGGGAGGGGTATACCAAATGAGAAAGTCAATTATATCAACAAAAGAGGCACCAAAGGCAAGTAAATTGAGGGTATGCCTGTACTGGGTCAGATTATATAATTATATGCAGATTTTTTCATAGTCAGATTGTGTCTCTGATAGGATATCATGAGAGAAACTAATAGTAACATTTTATAATAACCAGTCTCTTGCTATTTGGCTGAAAAGTATTGAAAAGCCTTGAAAAGTATTTACTACGGCAAGGTAAAATATACGTTTTTCCGAGACAAAATAGACAAAGACAAAATTGTCTTAGCCTTGACAAAGCACATGAATAGGTCAGGCCTCCTCATTCACTTAGTCACTTCCATTATATTGTATGTCACAGAACAAAACAGGGTTCTTCTCAAAGCATAACATAAGACACAATATTGCATCAAATTCTACTGACAGCATAACTGTCTTTATAAAAACCCATGTATTCTGGCAAAAGACTCATGGGAACACCATGAAACGGTGACACCAAAACTTGCCATAAGATCATTTGCATGCCTGGTTCAGTACTTAGCTGCACTTACACATGATTCTGTCAGAAAATTCATTGAGGAGGTAAAATATATCAGTTCAACATAATTCCATGGATCACTAACTGCGACAAACCCTGTTTTTCCTTTTTTCACAGTAGTAAAAAACAATTAGGTAAATGGAATGCTCAATTGAACTGACTAGACTAGCTGAAGGCCATACGTTGGTGTTTCATTCAAAACTAGACTGTTTTATGTAATGTTACAATAATATGACTTTTCCTTTTTACAGTGATTACACTTTTTCAAAAGGCTACAAACATTGATTTACAAAACACTAAACATCTCCCTACTTCGGTGATGTAGAAATCACATATTTTCCAAAATACTTCCAAAATACTACCACCAGAACCCCCAATTGATCAAACACAATGATAAGGTGTAAAGACACCTAGCTGCATAACTGTCAACTCAACAAGGCCTAAACACAGGGCAACAGTCGAGCCCTAGTCAGCAACAGAAAATGAAGGCAATATAGCACTGAGGAAGAGATAACTGTAGGCACATGTGAAGAAAGACAAGGACCATATGTATTTATCAGATGAGATTTGAGCAACATTGCTTGTGAAGATTGGGTCGAGCCACGTAACATATGTCAGCTTTTTTGGTTTGTTTGTTTGACCTTTGTGTGTTTTTGTTTGACCCAACTACCAAACACTGCTCTTTTACTCTTAGTATTTCCAGAATTTCTGAATTTCCAGATCAAATTTAGAACTGGATAGATGTATTTGGTGTAAAAAAAAAAAAGTCTGCAATGTACAGGTATGGTCTTATGCGGTATGTTTGGGCAGTATATTCTCTATGTATACGTACTCTAAATTATCCTCTAATCCTTCGCAAAAATATTAGGTTACTATAGCATACCAGTTAGAATACTATTAGGCTACTATAGCATACTGCAGCGGCCTGTAAGGCCAGGGGTGTAAAACGCAGGACGCAAATGCAGACGCCGAGATGGGAAATGGATATAAGGTTACAATGTTAAGGTTAGTCAGGTTTATTAATAATAAAAGAACAAGAAGAAGGGTGTGGTTATTACAGAAAAAAAAAGATGAACACCTCTTTTTTTAAGTTTCATGAACTAGGGGCGTTGGTTCCAGAGGTGACAATTCACATTGTTTGGCCAGATCCAGATCAGCACTCCATTTGGCCATTTTCCAAATCAGCACTCCATTTGAACAATCTATCAACCTTTTTGAAAACATTACTTAGAATATATGGTAGCGCTGGGTATAGAACGCGCTATTCCATGCCGCTGTGTAGGTGGTGTCCATAGGTAGCTCAATATTGCTCCAAATGTCCCTAAACATTTTCCAATCTTCAGCACAAAATTAGATGTGTGGCATGTCATCTGAAAATGCTACCCCGGCAAAATCCAAAGTGTAAAGCTTCACACAGCATTCTTCTTGTTCTTTTATTATTAATAGTATTTTCATGTCATTTTATTGCCTGTTTTCTCTGAATGCTTGTTTTAATGGATCGAGTGTTTTATTGATGTAAGTTGACCTTAAGTGTTGAGAAAGTAGCCCGTAAATAAACTCCATTATTATTAGTAGTATTATATTAGTTTTCCATTTATAAGAAACAACTTAGAGACAGACCTTCATTTATCCCATTTGAGATGCAGGTGTTTAAGTAAAAAAATGCCTAGTATATGCTTATGTTACAACACCCGCCCCAAAAAATGTTATCGTCCAATGAAACACAACGGGTAGAATTACACATCTAGGTAAGACACAGTCCCCAAACGTCCCTAAAACAAAATTGGTTTATTGATATTGGAATATTGTTTGTATGAACTTACATTTTCAGAAAACTTGTGTTACGAAACAAAATTGTCTCAACATAAGTAATCAACTAAAGAAGTTGCCACCTAAAGATGCTGAGGCCTGTAGAGGTCTATGTTAGGCCTAACATGCTATTTAGACTACTATTTCGGGATAACTAAACTATGTTGTTTCACCTATTATTATGACCTTCTTGACTACTGTACCTGTTCATGTTCTCACCTGAGATCCTGACTTTTCAAGAATTAAATGAAAATGCGGAGAGGGTGTTTGTATAGTGGGACTTTGATACATGCGTTCAATTTTTAAACTATCTACATACTTTACCATTTGTTGATGTGTTTGTGTGGGTAAATATAAAAATGTTCAAAAACATTATTCTGTATCTGTCCCTACCTAAATAAACTTTAATAATAATTGTTATTAAAGTATGAGCTTAATGCACACAGTTGTGATTAGGGTACCAATTGTATCCATTTTTCATAAAAACATTCCAAGAATCCCTGATTATCCAACCATGTTATATGTGCAAGTTCCACTGACATACAATCCCCCACTAAATCAGCCATTTTGACGGATGAGAGTCTATTATCTCCCTAAATCTATGACATATAACATTAATGACTAAGGATGAACAATGATCAACTTTTCTCCAAAAATGAGTCGATGTAAACTAATCAATAAACTGAGAAGAGGTGTCTCACAAAATTGTGTCTCAGCTTTTTTGGCCTATTAAGGGACCTCTAAATGCCCTCTAAAAGGGGTTGGTAACACTCCATAATAAGGTGCCATAATAAATAGCAAACTAGTAATTACCTAACCCTTTGTTAATATTTGTTAATTGTTACTAAAATATCTATTTGGCACAAGTTAATAGTTTTTTCATCATTAATTAAATATTAGTTGTTTGCATAAAATCTGGCTGTTATGTTTTAACAAATCTATTAACTAATATTGTATTAATATTTGTTAATAGTTAACTTAATGTCTTTTTGGCACTAATTAAGTTATTTCTTACATCATTTAAATGTTAAATGTTTATTTACAAACTATATGTTAATAGAAAAGTTAATTACATATTATTATTTATCTATTTGGCATGTACTGTGCTTCTGCCTATCCCATTATGAACCACTCCTCATGGATCCTTACAATAAAATGTGTTGCTTAATTAATATATTAGGAATATATAGCTATCAGTGTGGGGCCCCTTATAATAAAGTTGGTTAATCTTTATTAATATATTAGTAATATATAGTCAGACGGTGAAGGGACTGAGACCAAAATTGGCTCATCACATTTAGTCTTTTAGGAAAAGTTCAAACAAAACATGCCTTCAGGCACTGGCATACATGAAACAGCATCTGCACAAGCAAAATAAAAAGTAGTTGAATGGGCTATATTACATGCATCATTCCTATACCATCACTGTCAGCCCTACTAGCAAGGGAGACATGCGACATGGAATGTTCAGGTGCACATAACGACAGTTAATTAATATTCTGAGACTCACTAAACTGCTAGACTGAATTGCACTTTCCATGCACACTAAACTAAACTACACTAAATGCATGGAAAGTTGCTAGCGGAGTTTACAGCTAGTCACATAAGACTCAATGTGTATGAACTCGTGGTCATAATGAAAACATTAATAAACTTTCTCTAAGTTGCTAGAATTGCACCCAAATCCTAGCAATACATGTAAAGTAATATAATACAGGTGATATATCGAAGTTTTCAACTTAAACAACATTTTACAGTTACAAAATTAAAACAAAGTGGGGAGTGCTACCCAATGCAAAGCATAACGCTTCTGATCGGGTACGGCAACAATACAAGGACAAAACGCAGCAGAGCTGCAGTATACCGTTTCTCCAAAGGGGGCTCCAAAACACCAATCTCAATAAAGCTGCTTATTATGGCGAAAATCACATACAAACACTAAACTACATTTCTAACTCTGTTACACCCACCTCTCCTGAATTTCACCAACCAAAAGCAGCAACCAAATAGTACTTCCAAAGGCAAAAAGTACACTACTTTCAAACATTAGACAGAGGGTCACCAATTACAGGATAGCCAACCACAAAGGTATCCTATAAGGATGAAGTGGAAGAAAAGGTGTGCAAACTCTCACACAACCAACCACTGGCAGTAGGGTGCCTTATACACCCCACAAGACCATAAAGCCATAAATTCCATACATTCTCCATAAAGCTAATCAGAAAAGCTTGGACCACATAACCATGTTACAAAACGTGTGTATGACCTCAACTCTAACTGTCTAATCATGAAAAACCCGAAACACTGACCTGCAGATAGCTTGCATAGACGGATGTGTGTGAACAATATCTTGTCTTGACATAGTTTGAATCAGTCTGTCAACTGGCTTGAGAATGCGACCAAATCTAGACCTCACCTGTGCGGATGTACTAGGATTTCAGACAGCTTTGTCTGTCTGTCTATATTACTAATCTGTGTAGATATAATATTATAATCCGTCTGTGTATATTACTAATATATTAATAAAGATTAACCAACTTTATTATAAGGGGCCCCACACTGATAGCTATATATTCCTAATATATTAATTAAGCAACACATTTTATTGTAAGGATCCATGAGGAGTGGTTCATAATGGGATAGGCAGAAGCACAGTACATGCCAAATAGATAAATAATAATATGTAATTAACTTTTCTATTAACATATAGTTTGTAAATAAACATTTAACATTTAAATGATGTAAGAAATAACTTAATTAGTGCCAAAAAGACATTAAGTTAACTATTAACAAATATTAATACAATATTAGTTAATAGATTTGTTAAAACATAACAGCCAGATTTTATGCAAACAACTAATATTTAATTAATGATGAAAAAACTATTAACTTGTGCCAAATAGATATTTTAGTAACAATTAACAAATATTAACAAAGGGTTAGGTAATTACTAGTTTGCTATTTATTATGGCACCTTATTATGGAGTGTTACCAACCCCTTTTAGAGGGCATTTAGAGGTCCCTTAATAGGCCAAAAAAGCTGAGACACAATTTTGTGAGACACCTCTTCTCAGTTTATTGATTAGTTTACATCGACTCATTTTTGGTTAAAAGTTGATCATTGTTCATCCTTAGTCATTAATGTTATATGTCATAGATTTAGGGAGATAATAGACTCTCATCCGTCAAAATGGCTGATTTAGTGGGGGATTGTATGTCAGTGGAACTTGCACATATAACATGGTTGGATAATCAGGGATTCTTGGAATGTTTTTATGAAAAATGGATACAATTGGTACCCTAATCACAACTGTGTGCATTAAGCTCATACTTTAATAACAATTATTATTAAAGTTTATTTAGGTAGGGACAGATACAGAATAATGTTTTTGAACATTTTTATATTTACCCACACAAACACATCAACAAATGGTAAAGTATGTAGATAGTTTAAAAATTGAACGCATGTATCAAAGTCCCACTATACAAACACCCTCTCCGCATTTTCATTTAATTCTTGAAAAGTCAGGATCTCAGGTGAGAACATGAACAGGTACAGTAGTCAAGAAGGTCATAATAATAGGTGAAACAACATAGTTTAGTTATCCCGAAATAGTAGTCTAAATAGCATGTTAGGCCTAACATAGACCTCTACAGGCCTCAGCATCTTTAGGTGGCAACTTCTTTAGTTGATTACTTATGTTGAGACAATTTTGTTTCGTAACACAAGTTTTCTGAAAATGTAAGTTCATACAAACAATATTCCAATATCAATAAACCAATTTTGTTTTAGGGACGTTTGGGGACTGTGTCTTACCTAGATGTGTAATTCTACCCGTTGTGTTTCATTGGACGATAACATTTTTTGGGGCGGGTGTTGTAACATAAGCATATACTAGGCATTTTTTTACTTAAACACCTGCATCTCAAATGGGATAAATGAAGGTCTGTCTCTAAGTTGTTTCTTATAAATGGAAAACTAATATAATACTACTAATAATAATGGAGTTTATTTACGGGCTACTTTCTCAACACTTAAGGTCAACTTACATCAATAAAACACTCGATCCATTAAAACAAGCATTCAGAGAAAACAGGCAATAAAATGACATGAAAATACTATTAATAATAAAAGAACAAGAAGAATGCTGTGTGAAGCTTTACACTTTGGATTTTGCCGGGGTAGCATTTTCAGATGACATGCCACACATCTAATTTTGTGCTGAAGATTGGAAAATGTTTAGGGACATTTGGAGCAATATTGAGCTACCTATGGACACCACCTACACAGCGGCATGGAATAGCGCGTTCTATACCCAGCGCTACCATATTTATGCTCACTGTCCAAAGGGCTTCATTCATCTGTCTAGTGATGTTTACAGAAAACCATCATATGATTGTGAAGAAAATAAATTGGCAGATACACCTAAAGTGAGGTATCTATGGAAAGACCTGCATGTTCTAAGTAATGTTTTCAAAAAGGTTGATAGATTGTTCAAATGGAGTGCTGATTTGGAAAATGGCCAAATGGAGTGCTGATCTGGATCTGGCCAAACAATGTGAATTGTCACCTCTGGAACCAACGCCCCTAGTTCATGAAACTTAAAAAAAGAGGTGTTCATCTTTTTTTTTCTGTAATAACCACACCCTTCTTCTTGTTCTTTTATTATTAATAAACCTGACTAACCTTAACATTGTAACCTTATATCCATTTCCCATCTCGGCGTCTGCATTTGCGTCCTGCGTTTTACACCCCTGGCCTTACAGGCCGCTGCAGTATGCTATAGTAGCCTAATAGTATTCTAACTGGTATGCTATAGTAACCTAATATTTTTGCGAAGGATTAGAGGATAATTTAGAGTACGTATACATAGAGAATATACTGCCCAAACATACCGCATAAGACCATACCTGTACATTGCAGACTTTTTTTTTTTTACACCAAATACATCTATCCAGTTCTAAATTTGATCTGGAAATTCAGAAATTCTGGAAATACTAAGAGTAAAAGAGCAGTGTTTGGCAGTTGGGTCAAACAAAAACACACAAAGGTCAAACAAACAAACCAAAAAAGCTGACATATGTTACGTGGCTCGACCCAATCTTCACAAGCAATGTTGCTCAAATCTCATCTGATAGATACATATGGTCCTTGTCTTTCTTCACATGTGCCTACAGTTATCTCTTCCTCAGTGCTATATTGCCTTCATTTTCTGTTGCTGACTAGGGCTCGACTGTTGCCCTGTGTTTAGGCCTTGTTGAGTTGACAGTTATGCAGCTAGGTGTCTTTACACCTTATCATTGTGTTTGATCAATTGGGGGTTCTGGTGGTAGTATTTTGGAAGTATTTTGGAAAATATGTGATTTCTACATCACCGAAGTAGGGAGATGTTTAGTGTTTTGTAAATCAATGTTTGTAGCCTTTTGAAAAAGTGTAATCACTGTAAAAAGGAAAAGTCATATTATTGTAACATTACATAAAACAGTCTAGTTTTGAATGAAACACCAACGTATGGCCTTCAGCTAGTCTAGTCAGTTCAATTGAGCATTCCATTTACCTAATTGTTTTTTACTACTGTGAAAAAAGGAAAAACAGGGTTTGTCGCAGTTAGTGATCCATGGAATTATGTTGAACTGATATATTTTACCTCCTCAATGAATTTTCTGACAGAATCATGTGTAAGTGCAGCTAAGTACTGAACCAGGCATGCAAATGATCTTATGGCAAGTTTTGGTGTCACCGTTTCATGGTGTTCCCATGAGTCTTTTGCCAGAATACATGGGTTTTTATAAAGACAGTTATGCTGTCAGTAGAATTTGATGCAATATTGTGTCTTATGTTATGCTTTGAGAAGAACCCTGTTTTGTTCTGTGACATACAATATAATGGAAGTGACTAAGTGAATGAGGAGGCCTGACCTATTCATGTGCTTTGTCAAGGCTAAGACAATTTTGTCTTTGTCTATTTTGTCTCGGAAAAACGTATATTTTACCTTGCCGTAGTAAATACTTTTCAAGGCTTTTCAATACTTTTCAGCCAAATAGCAAGAGACTGGTTATTATAAAATGTTACTATTAGTTTCTCTCATGATATCCTATCAGAGACACAATCTGACTATGAAAAAATCTGCATATAATTATATAATCTGACCCAGTACAGGCATACCCTCAATTTACTTGCCTTTGGTGCCTCTTTTGTTGATATAATTGACTTTCTCATTTGGTATACCCCTCCCTCTCTTCATTTATTAATGATAAAACGGTAAAAGATCATTCAAAATTATCATAAAACTTACAAAAAATTACACTGAAACCTACAAATCTGTCAAATTCAGTGTATCCACACAGACACACACCCACCCACACACACACACACACTCTGGCCTTTGATCCTGCTCCTACCCTCTCTCCCTCCACTGCTGTCTGATACATTTTTATTCTTATCACTGTCTTGTTTCTGTGTCTTTTCTTTTTTTTTAAACTCATGTTGTAACAAATTCTCTGGTTGCAGCAAACAATCTTTTTTTTTTTTTTAATCCAAACATTTTTGATCCGCTTCGATTCAAAGAAAAACCCAATAAAGTAAAACCCAAACTTTGATAATTGTCTAGGCATGACAATCCCATGACAACACCCACCCATGACACAGACCCTCACGCCGACACACAGGAGTCACACACCTGTGTTGAGCACATGAATAATACAAAACCCCCCTCAGACCAATTCCAAAAACAGACACACTCAATTGATAGCAAGTTCAACAACAGATAGGCATAGGCATAGTTGTACAGGGTCTGGTTCCTGTATGCGAGAAAGCCTATAGCTTTCAGAGCTTTTTCTCTTAGGGGGCCCCCACTTAGCCGCTCGCTACTAGACCCAGCATTTTCAGGAGTTGTCAGACTAGCCATGCTTACTTTGCTATCTTTACCCATACTTTTACACCGCTTTTATACTCCCTAACAACACTGCTCATAATTGCTCAAGCATGACATTCCCATGACAACCCCCCCACCATGACACAACTCCCAAAATAAAAAACACACAAAGCAATATTTGATTTCCCCTAAAAAACTAAATAAAAAACCTATGGACCATGCATTACATAGTAATAGTATTTTGATAAATGCTTGAATCATATTATATATTTAGACTAGTTCCTTCCACTCAGTTTGTGCTGTGCTTTTGTACACACCCTGTTCTGTGATTTGTTTAAAGAGAGTTCATTTAAAAATGGGTTTGAATGAATTAAAAAAATGCCACATTTGACCATTTCATTGAATTATCAAGTTCTCAAGATGAATTCTACCTGGGCCATGGCTCCAGAAACAGTGCTTATTGTGTGGCTTGCTCTGCCTGCAAGCTCTTCAAATCATTTACAAATAGTCAGAAGCCTAAGACAATGGAGATGGTGAACATGTGTGTGAACAGGTGCAGCTATGCTGGTATTCATTAGGACTACATGGCCTTGAAACAGCACTAACTGCAGGGGCTTGCCCTGACTACCTTGTCTTCAATTCATTTAGATATAGTCAGAACCCCAAAGACAATGGAGATGGTGACCAGTGTATCTCAGTCTTGGTCACACAACCCACTGAAAAAAATGGTGTTATAATTAACAAAAAAGGCTGTGGAGGATATTTTGGTTAACTGAAATAATAAGAAAATAACTGTCTGATACCCCCTCAAAAACTAAATAAAAACCTATGGACCATGTAGAACATGACATAGTAATAGTAATTTGATTAAGGGTAGATTCATGTTATATTTAGACTAGTTCCTTCCACTCAGTTTGCGCTGTGCTTTTTGTACACATTTCTTCTGTTCTGTGATCTCTTTAAAGAGAGTTCATTTAAAAAATTGGTTTGAATGAATGAAATATACCCTCATTTGACCCTTTCATAGCTCTATCCCTGACAAGACACAGAAACACACACCCCCTCAGGTTTGTGGAATGCACAATGATAAGAAGGGGACAACGTCCAGGGTTGGACACATCCAGGTATCACTGACTGGTGAGAGAAAGGTAACCAAAACCATTTGATATACGAATGACACTTAGTTGCAACATGGTCAGACAATTAATCAATTTTGACCAAAACCATTTGATATATGAATGACACTTAGTTGCAACATGGTCGGACGATTAATCAACTTTGACATGCACACCATAAATCAGCAACACTACGTCCAGGGTTTGACATATGGATCATCAATCCAATTTTGACACATGGGTCATCAATCCAATTTTGACACATCGGTCATCAATCAAATTATGGCAGGTGTCATCAATCAATCAAATTTTGACAGGTGGGTCATTAATCATTTTTTTGACATAAGGTACAGCTTAGATACTACTGAGGTCGTTCCTGGCAGTGGCACCCTTCCTCATGTAGAAAGAAAGACCATACAGCTTATGCTTCCTTTCTGCGTCAGTCTTGTATTTTTAGCACTTCCCATTTGCATGCATTACGCTGTGATCCCAACAGTATTTCCTGCATCGTTTAGAGAAACTAGTGATCTGGCCAAGCGGAAGCGGTGCCTGTGTGTGTGTGTGGGTGGGTGTTTGGGTGTGGGTGTGTGAAGGGGGTGTGTTCATGAGGTCCTGATAAGAAAACAAATCAACACTCATTCCAGAGCTCTCCTGAAAGGTGTTCTTTAGTCGGCTGGAACACACTGCTAAGATTTAAGGATTTACTCCTCAGTCCTAGACAACTTTAAAACTGTTTAGTGCCTTTCGATAGCTACAATGACTTCCTGTTATTCAACAAGCTGAGGTGACAGACAACAGATTTTTTCTTGAAGAATTTGATCTGATTAAACAAACCTCGCGCTGTAGGTTAAACTTTATGCGGATTTGAATTTTTGATATGGCTTTGCCCAGCAAGACAACGACCTGCTTTTTACAAATACTTGTCTTTGGTGAGTTTCCCAGAATAAATAATTTAATGAGTTTGAGGTTTTGGAGGAGTATGAATGTAATGAGTTGAAAGTTTGTGTCTTTTAAAATGTGTGTCTGTAAGAATTAATCATTTCATTTCATCACGCTAAACGCTAAACTCAAATGTTTGATTTTGCATTTGTGACTGATCGAGCAGATCTTGTCTCAACTACACATGATAAGGGAGATGTATGTCTCTTAGCCATTGTCTCTAAAAGGATATGATTGGACATGTCTCATGGCACATGGCGGATGTGATGGTGAAGAGGTCTATGTGTGTGTGGAGTAGCAGAATGACTGGGTGGGGGTGGGCATGTGATCATTATCTGGCAATCGTGGGAATTGTTGGAATAGAGCATTTCAGGACCAAGTGAAATTGCTCAGGTTGCCAAATACCAGGTTGCTATGGTAGAGGATTATGCCAGCAGAAGGCATAGAGAGTGTCTGGTGGGCGGCTAGACATCAGAGACTTTATGAGTTTTGGGCTTTATGTCTTTAATAGATAGATAGATAGATAGATAGATAGATAGATAGGTACTTTATTCATCCTGAGGGAAATTTTAGAAGGAGGACAGTAAAGAGTGACAGGAGGTGTGAGGGAGAGAAAAATGACACGGGTCGGACTCGAACCTGGACCCCCATGGGCATCTGGACCCCCATGGGCATCTGGACCCAGGTGGTATGAATGCTGTAGCCAGTTGTGCCACCGTGAGGTTTGTTTTACCCATCTTTCCTGACAAGTGGGAGCATGGCTGTGCTGCTGGATGGCTCCCGCTGTAATGGTGCATGAAGGGGGTCGCTGGGGTCGTTATAGATCTGGGTTTTG